>NC_056760.1:8730000-9030535 GCF_018687715.1 Carya illinoinensis | reverse complement strand
ACCTAAAGAGAAATTTAATTTCTCTTGGTATGCTTGATAATTCAGGTTATTCCTTTAAGTCTGAAGCAGGGGTCCTTAGAGTTACTAAAGGCTCACTCACAATTATGAAATGGGTAATTAAGAATGGCCTTTATACCTTAGTTGGTAAAACCACTGTAGGGCAAGCATCCCCTGTACAGAATGCTATTGAGAAAAAAATCCGTACTCTTGCACAGGAGGTTAGGGCATGTTAGTCAAAAGGGACTTTTAGAACTACACAAACAAGGCTTGCTAAAAGATGCAGGCATGGATAATTTATCTTTCTGTGAGGACTGTGTTTATGGAAAGGCTAAAAGGGTTAGTTTTAAAAGGGCAACTCATATGACTACTCAGACCCTAGATTATGTACATGCTGGCCTTTGGGGACCTTCTAGAGTAACTTCTCATGGTGGAGGGAATTATTTCCTCTCCATCATTGATGACTAATCTAGGAAGGTATGGATTTACATTCTTAAACATAAGAGTGACACATTTGGAAAGTTTAAGGAATGGAAATCTTTAGTTGAAAATCAGGTAGACAAAAAATTGAAAACCTTAAGAAATGACAATGGGCTAGAGTTTTTGTCAATAGAATTTAATATCTTTGTCAAAAGGAGGGGATTCTAAGACACAAAACTGTGAGGGAAACTCCTCAACAGAATGGTCTAGCTGAAAGAAATGAATAGGACCATTCTAGAGAGGGTGAGATGTATGTTGTCTAATGCTCGGTTACCTAAGACTTTCTGGGCTGAAGCTGCTGCCACAGTTGTCCATTTAATTAACTGGTGTCCATCTTCTGCCATTGATTTTAAAACACCACAAGAAATGTGAACTGGGAAACCTCCTAGTTATGATTACCTCAGAATTTTTGGGTGCACATCTTATGCACACTCAAAAACTGATAAGTTAGACCCTAGGGCTCTTAAGTGCATTTTTATGGGATACCCTGAGGGAGTTAAGGGGTATAAACTATGGATAGATGAACCTGGCAGAAATAAATGTATAATTAGCAGGGATGTGATCTTTAATGAATCCCAAATGGCTCGGGTACAGAAGATAGATGCAGAACATAGACCTAGTGACTCTGAGGGAAATGTACAGGTTGAGGTGGAGAGAAAAAACACCTCAACAGATAGGAATACTGAAGAAGTCAGTAACTATAAGGACCCAATTTCAAAGGACTTAGATAAACCAGGTTCTGACTCTTACAATTTGGTAAGAGACAAGAAGAAAAGAACTATAAAACCACCTATTAGGTATGGTGAAGCAGAGCTTACAGCTTTTGCCTTGACTATTGCTGATGAATTTGTTTATCAAGAACCAAGGACCTATAAAGAGGCTATGGCTAGCAAGGATGCCACTAAGTGGATACTTGCTATGCATGAGGAAATGGAGTCTTTAAATAAAAATAAAACTTGGGATCTAGTTACAAAGCTTGATGGGGTTAAGTTGGTTGGATCCAAGTGGATTTATAAAAGGAAAGAAGGCATACCAGGGGTAGAAGGTACTAGGTTTAAGGCAAGGCTAGTGGCTAAAGGTTTCACTCAAAGAGATGGAATAGATTTTAATGAGATATTCTCTTCTGTGGTTAAGCATAGTTCCATTAGATTACTTTTGTCTTTCATTGCATATCATGATCTGCACTTAGAACAGCTGGATGTAAGAACTGCTTTTTTACATGGAGAATTGGAAGAGGTAATTTACATGCAACCCCCTGAGGGGTTTATAAAAGACGATAACTCTGATCAAGTTTGTTTGCTTAAAAAATCTTTATATGGTCTAAAACAATCTCTAGGCAATGGTATAAGAGATTTGATACTTATATGCTTGAAAATGATTTTAAAAGAAGCTGTTATGCCAGTTGTGTATACTACAAGGATGTTAATAGAATATTAATATATCTTTTGCTATATGTAGATGATATGTTGGTAGTATGTAAAGACCCTGGTTTCATTAAACAGGCTAAGTGTATGTTGAAATCTGAGTTTTACATGAAAGAACTAGGACCAACCAATAGAATTTTAGGAATGGACATTATAAGGAATAGGTCAGAGAGGTATGGACCAAGTTAAACCTGTAAGCACACCTTTAGGCCAATATTTTAAGTTGTCCATTAGTCAGGCCCCAGAAACATAATCATAAATGAAGTTTATGCATCAAATCCCCTATGCTAGCATGGTGGGAAGTGTGATGTATGCAATGGTCTGTACAAGACCTGATCTTACCTTTGCTGTCAGTGTTGTTAGTAGGTTTATGAGTAACCATGGTAAGGCACACTGGTAGGCCATAAATGGTTATTAAGGTATATTTCTGGAATTATGGATTTGGGCTTGAAATATGGGACTAATGTTAAGGAAGGTTGTGAGTTAGAAGGTTTTGTAGATGCGGATTATGTTGGTAATGTGGATACCAGAAAATCTCTAACAGGATATGTTTTTACTGCTTATGGGGGGGCTATTAGTTGGAAGTCAAACTTGCAATCTGTTGTAGCTTTGTCTACAACAGAGGCTGAGTATATAGCTATGACAAAGGCCATAAAAGAAGCCTTATGGCTAAATGGTATATCACATGAATTAGGTATTTTTAAAGGAAATATTATTGTACATTGTGATAACCAGAGTTCAATATATTTGGCTAAAAACCACATATATTATGAAAGGTCTAAGCATATAGATGTTAGGCTTCATTTTGTAAGGGATGTAATTGAGTTTAGGGAAGTTGGAGTGGAGAAAATTCCAACTGAGGAAAATCCCTCAAACATGATGACTAAATCCCTACAATTAGCAAAGTTCAAACACTGTTTGAACTTAATTAATATGCAATCTGTTAGGGGTCCCAAATAGGGGGACATAGCAGGAACAGCCAAGATGAGAGTAGGATAGAAGTTATGGTTAAAATATTGTCAAGGTGGAGAATTGTGAACATTGGTCATGCATGTGTGTCAATTATTTTACAATCACTATGTTATACTAACTGATGTATATGCAGCAAATAAATGGTACACTCAGCGATAAGCAGTAGCTTTTATATATGCAGTGACGAGAACATGTGTAGGGCACATGAGTATTAAGCGGTGGCGTCTCAGATAAAGATGAAAGGTGAAGGAGAGCCATTCGATCTAGCCACGTGTTGTAATTTGTTGGGCACGTATATATATGTAAGGTTTCTGTGTTAGGGCTACGGTGGATTATTCATTTGTGCATTCTGCCATTTCAGAGGGATTTTGGTGAGTCTGAGAGAGAGAGAGCTAGGGTTTTATAGAGGGAATAAGAAAGCCGTTTCTTGCGGCTTGTTTTGGCTTGATATTGGTTCAATCTTGTATATTGAGACACTGGCTTTGAAAGTTCATCAATAAAATGATCTCTGAGGTTGTTCCTGCTGTGGATGTAGGCCATTAGGGCCGAACCACATAATCTCTGTATGTATTTCTGATTTTTTTAATCTTTTCGTATTTCTTGTTGATTTACTGATTAATCTTACTAATCTTGTTATCTTTATCTCGTTTTATTGTATTTCTTTGGATTGGATTTCGATATTGAGTCTTTAAGATTATAAGGGACTCTCGTCGTATTCATAAGAAATATACTATAAAAATTAAGGTCATGAATCCTTAATTTTACTAAACTTTTGCAAAAGCCGTTGTCGAGAAGGTGTTAATTTCTTATGTTAGATTTTTCAGCACACGAGGACAGAAAATTCAAGAAGCCTTAAGTCATCGCATGCGCCAAGCTTGGTCCCCATCATTAAATGTAATTTCCTCCCCTTATCTTCATCTCCGACCTCACTTATGGTATGAGTTTAATTGAAACAAAAGACAAAATGGGAGAAAATTGGTAAACTGAACCTGCCAATGGCTTCAAAGTGCAAACTTTTATTTGGGAGTAACAGTGTGAGAAAACCATAGCCAAGAAAAAAAAAAATGGCTTCTTTCAAGTTTTCCTCATGCCTTGTGTGTCTAATATCCATCGTAATGACCTTGTTGAGCCTCACCATTGAAGCAGCTCCTACTTACGCATCTCACCACTGCCAAAATACAACCTTTTTCACTCCCAACAGCAACTACCAAGCCAACCTCGACTTCCTCCTCTCCGCTCTTTCTTCGAACTCCACCCTTCCCGAGGGATTCTATAGAATGAATTCCGGAAAGAACCCTCCCGACGCGATCATCGGCCGGTTTCTCTGCCGTGGTGATCTGACCCCGGACCTCTGTCAAAACTGCATCTCTACTGCAATGGAAGATGTACGGAAACGCTGTCCGTTTGACAAAGTGACCCTTATCTGGTACGATGAGTGCACGCTACAGTACTCCAATGATTCCCTCCTGGACAACATGGTACCATTTGATAATATTGCCAGCAGCAACCAGAGCGTCGTAGAGCAGGGCCGCTTCGACAGTTTGTTGTCCAGCACAATGAAGTCGTTGGCGGCACGAGCGGCCAATTCTCAGTCGGACAAGAAGTTTGCGACAGAGGAAGTTAAATTTACGAGCTCACAGACTCTGTACGCCCTGGCGCAGTGCGCGCCCGAGCTGTCTGTCGAATCGTGCATGACATGCTTGGAAAGTGCCATCGGCTCTATTCCTCAGTGCTGCGCTGGAGTACAGGGCGGAAAGGTTATGCTTCCGAGCTCTAATATCAGATATGAATTGTACCCATTTTACAATCATACTGCTGGACTTCCTGTTCCAGGTAAGGCATACAAGTTCGTTCTTCTACTTGAAAAAGAAATTAATTTCTCCAACAAATGAAGTCTGGGCATATAACGAAGAAATGAAATTTACAATATGGTTGTGCAAGAACCGAATAACTTTTTGAAAAAAGTGAATTAATACGGGACTCATATGAAAAAAATAAAATTTTTAATTGGGAATTTTACTCTTTTTCAAAGCGATAGCGCAACATTTACACACTTCATAACGACATATAGCATTACTTTTTCTTTTTTTTCTTTTTTCAGAAAAGAAAAAGTCAACGTCATCTTCAACCATCATCGCCGTTACAGTCCCAATAGCTGGCTCTATGATACTTTTCTTAGTAGGCTTGTACTTCCTGCGTAGAAGAACAAGGGAGAAATACAATAATTCACGGGGAGATAAAGGTAAACAATAAAAATTTTAGTTGTCATCATCATCTGTAATTAATCTTTGAACTTCTTGCCGCTGCCAACCATTTTGCTATGGTAATTTTTTCTCTCTCACCGTTTGGTTGTGTAGTTGCCATGGAAATTATATCTGCAGAGTCCTTGCAATTTGACTTGGCTACAATTGACGCTGCCACAAACAATTTCTCTGACGATAACAAGATTGGTAAAGGTGGTTTTGGTTCGGTTTACAAGGTAAGGATACAATATTATAAAAACGATTCATATACATATACACACGAGAATGGAATGTTCTAACCTTGTTCCAACTATATTCTTAGGGTGTTCTTTACAACGGACAAGAAATAGCAGTCAAGAGGCTATCCAGAACCTCCGGGCAGGGTCCAATAGAATTTAAGAACGAGATTGTGCTAGTTTCCAAACTTCAACATAGAAATCTAGTAAGGCTCTTGGGATTTTGCTTGGAAGGAGGAGAAAAGATACTCATTTACGAATATGTGCCCAACAGAAGCCTTGATTACTTTTTATTCGGTTTGGCCATCTGAACTCATGCCTAGTTCTTTGATTTATAATTTATGGTGCCCAGTAGGTTGCATGATAAGCATTTCTCTTTAAATAACATGACATCTCCAAAGGCAGTACCAATGATTCGAACCACTTGTCATTAACTTTTTACAAGTGGAATCACTGCTTATAAGACACTGAAAGTTTTAAAAAGTAATGAAAGTAAAGTTAATCTTTCCAAATGAGTTCAACTCTGTCGTCATCTCTATGATAATTACCGAATTCTAATATTTGATTTTGCCAAATTTATAGACTCTGAAAGGCAACGGCAATTGGATTGGTCAAGCCGTTACAAAATTATTGGAGGGATTGCCAGAGGGCTTCTTTATCTTCATGAAGATTCTCGGCTTAGAATTATACATCGTGATCTCAAAGCTAGCAATGTTTTATTAGATGCAAATATGAATGCAAAAATTTCAGATTTTGGCATGGCAAGGATAGTTGTAGTTGATCAAACTCAAGCAAATACAAATAGAATCGTTGGGACATAGTAAGTATTCAATCACTATATCTGTCTTTGCATGATCTGAATTGTCAAGTTTATTTATTGTCTTACAGAATGTGGAAATTATTGAGAAGGGAAAGATAGGCTGTACTTGTTTCAGAGTTCTGTTTGAATTCATATTAATGGTGATAAATTGATCCATGAGCTTCCTCCGATTGCCGATCTATTTTCTGGCGAGGGCTGTATGAAACCTTTTGTGCATTTCATATTTTAAGCTGAATATTGACCTTAAATATCATGACATATTTTAACAGATTTACTTATATGATTGGATTTCCAAATTTTACTTGTTATATTTCCTTGGTATAGGCATATAACTTCAGCATTGGTTTGTAGTGGTTATATGTCTCCAGAGTACGCGATGCATGGAAGATTCTCGGTGAAATCCGATGTGTTTAGCTTTGGGGTCCTACTTCTTGAGATTATAAGTGGAAAGATGAACAACTGTTTCTTTCAATCAGAACACAATAAGGACCTCTTAGGCTACGTGAGTCATGTTTCAATAATGTGTTAATTTGTGAATACTAGTATAGCTAATCCGCTTCAAGTACTGAAGCAAAAAACATAATTGGGGTGAATCTAATACTGCAGGTTTGGAAAAAATGGAAGGATGGAAGACCCTTGGAATTGTTGGATCCAATTATTAGGGGTTCTTTCGTGAAAAATGAAGTAATTAGATGCATTCATATTGGATTATTGTGTGTTCAGGAAGATCCAGCCAACCGACCTACAATGGCAGCAATAGTTCTCATGCTCGACAGTCACTCTGTTAGCCTCCAATTACCTCAGCAGCCAGCATTTCTACTCTGGAGTAGGGCAAGGAAGAACATGGCGCCAGATGAGGTGGCGCTTGATAGTTCTACAAACCAGCCAGTGCCATGGTCTGTTGATGAAGCATCAATCACTCAACTACACCCACGTTAGTGCTAGGAAGCGAGGTGCTGTCCATACTATTTACTTGTTCGTTGTCTCCAAATAATGAAACTAGCACTTGTGTTTGGCTATAGTTTTTGTTTAAGGAATGTGAAGTTAGGGCAGTATTTCTGATCCCGGAGTCTTTTACTTTGGAGAGATGCACAAACATGGATCTTGTGGTCATAACATTTTGCGAGTACTACTCATTGGGCTAAGTTATATCAGAATACAAATGGGAGTTTAGAGACTGGTATGAATGATGAAGTAAACTCTTGAAAGAGAGAATACCAGGATTTGGGAATAACTATTTCTTGTTCTCATATATAAAAAGTGGTTTTACATATTAGGTCCAGGCATGTGAAAAATAATAATAAGATCTTCACTCAAAACATTGACTCTTGGTGCTAAATGTTGTTACTAATTGATAACCATGAAACAAGGTGTTCGATAGAGATTCTCTGTGATTGCATGATTATATTGAATGGTCTCGTTATGGAGAGACAGCTCCTACACATATCATCCTTTTATTATTTTTCAACACCATGCTAAATGGTTAAAAATGATTCATTTTCGTTTGATGCCCCGTTAAAACGATGAAAATAATATTTAAAAAATCAATAATATTTTTTATTTAAATTTTCTTTTCAAGTCTAGTACTCGTGAATTATTTTTATTGTTATTATTTTTTTGTGTGAAAAGTGAAACTTAAAAAGAAAGTTACAAAAATAGGCGGCATGTTCTTTCCAACTTCCATCCCGAGTTTTGCTAGGTACAAGTACACTGTGCACCAATTTGAGTTCCGATGACATTTTTTTATTTAAAAAAATATAAAAAGAAAAATTTTAAAAAGAAGAAAGTCTTATATCTCATGAAAATTATTTTTGTCTTCAATTCACATAATTTTGTTAAACATATGTCTTACATATCAATATAGGTGCGCAAGTTGGTACACAAAGTGTGGTTGCAAAAAGATTTTTCCATTTCCAATAACTATTTCCAATAGGAAAATATAGTTGCAAGCACAATTGTGCACTAATCTGTGCACTAATATGATGTGATTGGTCAAAAAGTAGATTTTATTGAAAACAGTGTTAATTTAAATTTTAAGTATGAATAAATTAGTATTGGTACACAGATTAGTGCGCGACTGTGCTTGTACGTAGCAAAACTCTTTCCAATAGGAAAACTCTTGGTATAAGTGGTTTCAGTGCACCGATGCGCACCGATATCCTACGTGGCCGTTTATTTAAACGGTGCGTTGGGAGTAAAAAGCAGGCGAGAATGAATTTTGTTTGGAACTGGGAATGAATTTCGCTCGAGTTTTGCTACATACAAGCACGGTTGTGCACTAATCTGTGCACCAACACTGATTTATTCATACTTAAAATTTAAATTAACACTGTTTTCAATAAAATCTACTTTTTGACCAATCACATCACATTAGTACACAGATTAGTGCACAATTATGCTTGCAAGTATACTTTTTCATTTCGCTCGCATCCCCCCGTCTGGTGTCCTCTCCCAGTTTTTGTCTATCACTAGTCACTACCGCCGTGGAGTGCCTCTTCTCAAGTTAAACCCCTATATTTGGGTTCCGAACCCTAACCCAAAAGAGGAGTGTTGTTGCTGCTTCTTCTCCGTGATTTACTGTACTTGACAGGTTCTCTCTCTCTCTCTCTCTCTCTCTTTTTCTCTCCATTGCTTCATACTTCATCTTCTTCTTGGATTCCAAATACCCTGCGAACGGAAATTCCTTGGCAGTTAATCCGTTTCGCTGGGTAGCGGAGTATGGAATCTGAAGTCTCTAGTCCCTGTCCGATTTTTCATTTGGAATCAACACCTGAAGGTGAGTTTCCGATTTAATTTTTTCTTCTTTTTGAATCTCTATATTGCTGAAGTTTTAATGAAGATCGAGGAACAGTGGAGTATGTATTGTTTTTAATCTATGTTTAATTACGAGAAGCTTGTATTGCAGCTCTGTGGACTTAATTCTGATTCTTTTGAAAGGGGAATATTTCTGATCTTGTGGAAATGGCTGTTCAGGCATATTTTTCTATTACTAATTATCATGTATTTACGAGGTTCATATTGGTATCTAAATGCTTGTACGCATAGAAATGAGAAGGATATGTGACTGATTATGAAGTCATATTGACTTGTAAAAATTAACACTTTTTCCGGTCACAAAAGGCAGGGAATGGGTGGATTTGGTTGAAAAAGCCAAAAATGGTAGTCTTTTGCTTTGGAATTTACTTGTAGAGAGTGGTATCTTTTTTTTTTTTTTTTATAAGTAATAAGATATTTCATTGATATAAAGGTAGGCATAGCCTAAGTACACTAGAGGTATACGAAAGCATACACCTGTTTAAGAATTAGAAACCGTTACAAGGAAATCATGGAAGCTAAGACCATTTAGATCTAAAGCAATGGCCCACATAAACAAATTCTTCCAAAAAAAGCTCCTAAACTCTTCCAAGGAACGCTCATGATCCTAAAAAAGTCTCTCATTACATTCACTCCAAATACACCAAAGGATACAAATAGGGGCCATCTTCCATACAGCTGCAATTTGTGGTGTCCCAGTGAGTCCTCTGCAATATGCCAAAAGATCAACCACACGGCCAGCATCACCCATGCTATTCCCACCTTGCTGAAAAAATAGTTCTAGATATCTCTAGCAAACTCACAATGTAAAAGTAGATGATCCGTCGTTTTCCCACTCTTACAACACAAACAGCACCAGTCCGTTATTATAAGGCCACGTCTTCTAATATTATCATTAGTCAATATCTTCCCTAGGGCTGCTGTCCAGACAAAAAAGGCAGCCTTGGTGGGTGCTTTACTCCAAATTTCTTCCAAGGGAAAGAATGTCCTTATTGCCTGGTAAAAGAGTCATAAAAAGAGCATACTGTAAATTTCCCATTCCTAGAGGGTCTCCAAATCATCTCATCTTCAGTTGTGGCAGCAAAAGGAATGTTATACAGCAAGTTAAAGAAATCCACTAGAATATTCACTTTCTAGTCATGTGCATCCCGAGTAAGGCTGATATTCTACTCTTGTGAACCTTGGAGAATTACCCGCAAATCAGCCACCATGGCTTCTAGTTCCCTTGCAATGCTGAAACTAGAGGGGTAAGCATCCATCAAAGCCGTGTCTCCCACCCAGGTATCCTTCCAAAAGCTAATCCTCCTTCCATCCCCCAAGCACAACCGAGTATTACTAGCAAAAGAATCCCATCCTTTTCGTATGAACTTCCATAACCCCACTCCATAGGACCCCCTTCCCTCTTTTGAGCACCAAACCTTCATTTAACAACCATATATCAAGTCAATCACCCCTTTCCATAAAGCTCCCATCTCATAGTTATAACGTCACAACCATTTACCTAGTAATGCCCTATTGAGAAAGGATTGGGAGTTTTCAATTCATAAGTAGCATACACTCAGGCTTCATGCTTATTAATTGGCATAACATATTTTTGCTAAGTGGTTTGGTTGTGCAAACCGAGCACTAGATATGCAATCATGTCTATAGATAGCGGATATGCGATTAAATTAACTGCTAATGATGAGGAGAATTTACTATGGGATATTTGACTTGAGTCTTGCCTCTATTTTACTTGTCATTTAAAATTAGAATTCCCGAGTTCAAGATATGATTGAGAAATGGTGACTCTCCTCTTTGTCACTCTCTCCCAACCTATCCTATCCTACCCATGTTACCAATATAGAAAAGGATGGTTGGGGTCTATCACGAATAGTTTCTGTGGGAGATTGCCATTGGATTGTGTGCTATTGTAAGCCAGTGTTGTCAAACATTGTTCACAGCAATGCACTTTTGTTTAGAATGGAACATGCACTTGCTGGGTCCAATTAATTGGTTCGTTCATATTAGTTTTTCTCTCTTCAATTAGGTATTATTAATCACACTTGTGGGGATGTGTATATGTGAACTTGCATTTGGTGGAATTTCCCTTTTGGGACAGAGAAGTCTACTGACTACATTAAAAGAAACCAGGAAAATGTTTTTTTTTTCTCCCTGTTTTTTTTTCTATTAACATGCAACTTGAAGCTACTAAGTGTTTTAGTAGAATTTCCCTTTGTTTTTTCATGTTGGAGCAGGTAAGGAAGCCCTACACCATTGTAAAACAAAGAGAAAAATGGACAGAGGATGAGCACCAGAAGTTTATTGAAGCCTTAAGGCTTTTTGGTCGTGGTTGGTGTCAAATCGAAGGTAAGATTGGCAATTGGTGATTTGGGATAGTTTATTCATATCTATTGGCCGTCCAATCAAAGTGAGGTTTCTCTCATTTTATGCAGCACATGTAGGCACCAAAACTGCAGTTCAAATTCGAAGTCATGCTCAAAAATTCTTCTCTAAGGTTTAATGCCTATATTCACGGTCTAATTCCTATTATAAAGCATACACGGAATTGTAAAACTACTTCTAGATCAATTAAAATCATATAGAGTGCATTTTTTTGTGGGTTTGTCTAGTTATATCTTTCCTCTGCATTAACCTTTTTTTACTTACGGCTTTCAGGTGGTTTGGGCATCCAGTAAAAGCATTGAAAACTCCATTAATGAACCAGTTGAGATACCTTCTCCATAGCCAAAGAAGAAAAGCTCGCATCATTATCCTCGTAAATCGCTTGATTCTCCTAATGGAATATCATTAACAAATCAAACTGAGAGGTCTCCATTGCCATATTTATTGGTGGCCAAGGAAGGCACCAAATCAACTTGCAGTTGTGATGACAAAGTTGTGTATTTTGTTGTAATGGATGTAGCCAGTTGTATTTTGATTTAATGGACGCGTAGTAATGTGTATTTTGTTGTAAAGGACATAGCCATGTGTATTTTGATTTAATGGACGTAGTCATGTGTATTTTTTTGTAATGGATGTAGCCATGGCTATTTTGATTTAATGGACGTAGTCGTGTATTTTCTTCACTTTGATTTAATGGATGTGCAGTTGGATCAGATTTGGAAGACAACTTTTTCTCTAATGATCATAGATCACTCATGTTTGGAACAGGTTTTACTTGGAAATTATTTAGGTGGACCTAATTGGGAGGAACTTCTCTTTGAGCTCCAAGGTATGAATTTTAGGGTAGTGCATCAATATCGAGAAGGAAATCAAGCAGCTGATTATTTGGCTAAACAGGGCAAGCTTCAACGAAATGTCATCCACAATGATACAAACCAATTGCCGAGGTATTTAAAAGGCCTTATTCGTACTGATTTTTTGGGATTGTCGTACATTAGAGCTTGAGTTTCGTTTTTGGTTTTTTTGTTTGTTTGTTCTGTTCCGTGTCTTTAGGCCTGTTTAGAGGTTTTGATTTTTATTTATTTATGCATGTTTAGCTCTCTATAGGCTTGTTTAGTTTTGTTTATTCTGGTTTTTTGGTCTTTGTTTGGTTTGGCTTTTGGGAGGTCTTGGAGTTCCTTATTTGTTAATCTCCCAGTTGCTTTGTGTGTAACCACGGTTTTCCTCCGCCATAAATGAGAGCTTATTAATAAACTTGGGACGAGGCTGCTATGAGGGTAGCTACCCGCTCTTTGGAAAAAAAAACTACAACCAAGGCTCTACCACTACTCATCAATGCACAACCACTGCCCCTAAAGAAAATAATTCTTAATTATAACACATAAAAAAGTTTTAAATCGATTACAAATATGATGAAAAATAAGCGCACTACTTAACGAATAAACTTTTCACCTGACTAGTCCATGTAGATGGGTTGGCATCAGTATGAGGAACAAATGGTGGTAATCATGCATGTGGCATTGGTGGATGGCGATCATGCATATAGTTTGAGAAATTCAGAAAAAAATGGTATTGGCCGGTATCACCTAATATATAAACCAATAATTATTATGAAACAAATATGTACTAATATATTTATGCTCACGTCATTTGATTGAGTTATTTGTTCCTTTTGTTATATGCGAAAGAAGGAAAATTAAATTTAGAAAATAAGCAACACAAAGTATAAACATTATTAGAACAATCAAATGAAGTTGATTTAATATTTACTTCACCTGGGTTGTTAGATTGGTTGATGGATTTGCAGTAGGAGACGTTGATCCAAGTGGATAGAATGGAATTGGTATCACCTACGGAACAAAACCAGTCATGATAATAAAAAAAATGCAATTTTAAATTTTGTTCTAATGAATACCTAGGTTGCTAGATTTATTGATGGATTTGTTGCTGGATCTGCGGTAGGAGGTGTTATAGGAGATGCATGCTCATTCCCTTTCTCCATCTAGAGAATATTTTAGAACCTTAAAAATCATCTAAAACCAACCAGAACAAATCATTCATATAATTCGAAACAAATCCAACTTTATTGAAAACCCTAGTGTAAGGGTTGCGACAAGCTGTAAAAAGAAAACAAAATGTGAAAATGTGAAAAAAAAAATTGTTCTGGTCTAAATTGTAGTTTGAGCTGTTATTGTGCTTGTGTGTGGGTACACAGTTGTGACATTTAAATCAATCTTTGAAGTCATTGAAATGTACACATTAGTAACTGTGGCTTGATCTTTAATTTTTTTCAGCAATTTTTTTTTTTCTCAACTACACAATTTGATGCATTGCATGAGAGTAGTCCTATAATATAAATGAACTGTATAAAAAAGAGTTGTATTACTTGTCTTGAAGTTCATACAAAGATTTAGCAGAAAATTCCAAGTAAATTACCAAAAGAAGAAATCAACAACACTTGCTTTTACATACTCATCATACACCAATGGCATGTGAAAGTCATGCATCTGTCCTATAACCAACCCCACCTCCTCCTAGACTTAAAAAAAAAAAAAAAAAAAAAAAAAAAAAAAAAAAAAAGAGAGAGAGAGGGAGAGAGAGAGAGAGAGAGAGAGAGAGAGAGAGCCAAAACTCCCCCAACTCAACCATTCAATCCCAAATTAACATGCAATGCAGTTAAACTAAACATGCTAATGCACAACACCAAAAAACTTGTTTTCCACAAAACTCTCCCCTGGTTAAACTAAAAATGCTACTGCAAAACTACATATTTTAATCCAATTGATAATTATTCCAAACATCTCATTTCATAGAGTCGGTAAATTCTTCAAACTATCTCAATCACATCCTTTGCACACCCTCTCGAAAAGCTCACCACCATCTTAGTAGATAACAGCAGCACATAAAGAAAATTGTAATCAGCTCTATCAAAAATTTAAAATAATAAAGTATTTAAATTTAATAATTTATTTAATAGTCCAACCGTTTATGTTTCAAGTTAGAGAAACTTTATCTATCAGCTTTCTTTATATATCAAATTACAATTTTTATAATAGTCTATAAATGTATAGGACAGGTGTCCTCCAATCCTACCATTGAGGAAATCTGATTGTAGCCACAGTAGTCTATAAATAGTCTATAAATATCCAATACCTGAGACAAGAAAAGAAGGTGAATACGAATTCCTCATATGCTTTTGGGCAAACTCTCAAACACTTGCTATACATACTGAGAACTAATCTCAATATGGTATCAAGAGCCTGATAAGACCATCGTCTTCTACAATTTCCTTTCCTTTTTTCTTTCTCTTCTCTTTCACAATCCAATGGCCTCAGAAGACTCTTCTCCCATTTTTACTACACAAAACACGGCACCAAATCTACTTCCTACACTACTTCACTCTGCAAGTAGCTCTGTTACCATGAAACTTACTATATAGAACTTTCTCCTATGAAAATCTCAAATGGTTCCCTTCTTAAAGGGCTATCAGGTGTTCGGTCATGTGGATGGTTCTCTTGAAATACCTCCCTCCATGATAAACCAACAGCCCAATCCCGAGTATACACAATGGTTACTTATGGATCAACGTGTTCTTTTTGCAATAAACTCATCCTTGTCCTCGCCTATCCTTGCTCAAGTTCTTGAATGTGCGTCTGCGCGAGAGGTTTGGGACACTCTGAATTCAATGTTTGTTTCCCAATCCTCTGCACATGTTATGCAGACCCAATACCGGTTGGCCACTATAAAAAAAGGTCCTGAGTCTATAACCAAGTACAATAACAAGGTTAAAGCCCTTTCTACATCATTGGGTGTGGCTGGTCATCCACTATCCAACTCTGAGTTCTCGGTCTATTTACTTGCAGGCCTTTGATCGGAGTACAATGCTTTAGTTACTTCTCTTACAACCCGTGGTGAACCTCTTACTCCTCAGCAGATTTATAGTTTTCGTTTAAACCATGAATCTCGCCTTCAACATCAGACCAATACACTTCTGAGTGGATCTCTTTTAGCTGCTGATGTCACTACCTTGAAACCTGCCTCCACTTTTAATTCTAATAATCGTGGAAGGGGTACTAGGGGCTCTCGGGATCGTCGTGGAGGAAGCAGACCAAATGCTAACTCCTTCCCCACCCGTCCTGAGAATCATCCATTTTGTCAAGTTTGTAGTAAGCCTAGGCAGACTGCACTATCATGTTATCACAGATTTGATCATAGCTACCAAAAGGCTTCTCCCTAATCTTTATTCGCAAATCTGACCACCACAGCACCTCCCTCACCTTATGTCAACTCTTGGTTTCCTGACACTACAGCCACACATCATTTCACTTCAAATTTCAGCAACCTAAATTTGGATTCCTCTACATATAAGGGCTCCGATCAAGTGAGCATTGGAGATGGATCGTCTATGCCCATACAGCACACTGGTTCTGTCAATCTTCAAATGCCCTCTGGCAATTTTCTTCTTTCAAAAATTTTGCATGTTCCCTTAATCACAAAAATTTTGCATGTTTATTTTGAATTTCACTCTGACTATTTCCTTGTGAAGGATTTACATACTCGGGGGGTTCTACTTTAGGGTACTGTTAAAGATGGACTGTATGTCTGACCTGTGGAGGCCACCACTTCGTCCTCAGAATCCATCTCTCCTAAAGCTTTCGTTGGTGAAAGAACCACTCCCTTTCAATGGCATCTTCGGCCTGGACACCCCTCTCAATGAACCACTACTTTTACTGTTCGTAGATTTAATCTTCCCACTAGCTTGCACGCACCTGTTCATCACTGCACAGCTTGTTTACAAGCAAAAACTCATGCTCTTCCTCACCCTTTATCTCCCTCATGCTCCATACAACCCTTTGAGTTGCTATTTCTAGATGTATGGGGTCTAGCCCCACTTTTATCCACAAACACTTGCAGGTTTTATTTTTCTATTGTTGATGACCACTCAAAATATATCTGGCTATTTCCTATTCAATCAAAATTAGATGTTTATGCTATTTTTCTTGCCTTTTTGCTCTATGTGTGTAATTATTTTTCTTCAAAAGTAATGGCTGTACAATTCGATTGGGGTGGTGAATTCTGACCTTTTAAAAGAATTCTTCAATCTTTCAGCATTGTACATTGCATTACATGTCCCTATTCACATGAACAAAATGGGACCATTGAACGCCGTCACAGGCATATTGTGGAGACTGGTTTATCTCTTTTAACCCAAGACTCCATGCATTTTCAATATTGGTCAGAAGCATTTCAAACATCTGTTTTTCTTATTAATAGGATGCCTACACCAGTCTTACAAAATAAATCTCCCTTTCAAATTCTTTTCAACAAAATTCTGGATTATAATTTTCTCCTTACGTTTGGCACTACATGTTTGCCAATTTACGACCCTATAATAAACATAAAATGGCCCTTAGATCCACTCTTTTTGTCTTTATGGGCTACAGCCCAGATCACAAAGGATATAAATGCCTACATATTCCACCAGGCTGGATCTACACATTTAGAGATGTAACCTTCAATGAAACTCACTTTCCTTTTCATTCCCAGCCCAATCAAGTCACGGATTCACCACACTCCCAATCCACTGGCCTGCAGTCCAACACTCACACAAAGGCCCATTTTCTCACATCACTTCCGCCCCTCACTTTCTCTAATCAAACCCGCACCCAACCCTTTCTTACTCAGCCCACACTAGGCCCTTTGTCTCCAAATGTATCCCTCCCACCAGTTATTCCTGAAACATTCTCACATTCCTTAGATTCTCAAACTCTAGATCGTGCCTCTCCTGAAACAGAGCAACCTGCATCGTCCTCTCTTGCTGCTCCCGCTACGGCATCAACACAAAATACTCATCCCATGGTAACTCAAGCTAAGGTAAATAATTTGAAACCCCTCAATCGCACGGATGGCACCATGCCATGGCCTCCACATAAACATGCTCTCACTACACTTACACAATCCGCACCTACAATGGTTCCTGAGGAACCTATGAACTACACAGAGGCCTCTAGATTCCTTGAGTGGTGCGATGCCATGCAATTAGAATTTCACGCACTACTTCACAATCACACGAGGGATTTAGTTCCCCCATCTGATTCCTACAATGTGTTGGGACCTAAATGGATCCTCAAAACAAAAAGAAGAGTAGATGGTATTCTGGAAAGATGTAAAGCACGTCTAGTTGCAAAAGGATTTCACCAACAACCTGGTGTTTACTACAATGAGACTTTCTCTCCTGTAGTCAAACCAACTACCATTCAGATTTTACTCTCTTTGACTGTGTCATTCAAATGGCCTCTGCAGCAGTTAGACATACAAAATGCCTTCTTGCATGGTGAACTGGAGGAAGATGTCTATATGCGACAACCCTAAGGTTTTGTACATCCTGACTTTCCTCTTCATGTGTGTAAACTGAAAAAGGCCATTGATGGTCAAAAACAAGCCCCTCGGGCCCCATTTTCCAAACTCAGTTCCAAGTTATTTTCCCTTGATTTTCAAGAGTCGAAATCTAATACATCTCTCTTTATTTATCGTAATGCATCTCATATTATTTTTGTCTTGATATATGTAGATGACATTATCATAACTGGGTCCAATTTGAGCTTAATTTCTGAATTTGTATCAGAACTTGGAATGTCTTTTCCTGTGAAAGATTTGGGACAACTTCATTATTTCTTAGGAATTGAAATTTCTAGGAATAATCAAGGTTTGTACTTAAATCAATCCAAATATGTGTCTGATCTCCTCAAACGTACAAATATGCACAATGCCAAACCTGTGTCTAACCCTATGGCTACATCCCTCAAACTTTCAACTTTTGAAGGAAACTCTTTTGAGGATCCTCACCTTTATTGTTGGCAGCTTGCAATACTTGTCTTTCACTCATCCTGGCATTTCCTTTGCGGTTAATAAAGTTTGTCAATTCATGCATAATCCTAAAACTCCACACTGGCAAGCTGTCAAACGGATTCTCAGGTATCTTAGACAAACTTCTCATTTTGGACATCATTTCTCTCCATCTTCTAAATTAACTCTTTCTGCCTTCTCTGATGTTGACTGGGCTGGTAGTCCTGATGTTAGAAAATCCACAAGAGCATTCTGTGTCTTTTTTGGATCACACCTTGTCTCTTAGGGTTCTAAAAAGCAACCAACAATTGCTAGATCTTCCACTAAGGCTGAATATAAAACCGTGGCTAATACCACATGTGAACTACTTTGGATTCAAAATCTTTTGATGGAACTTGAAATTTTCTTGAAAAACCCACCAACACTTTGGTGTGATAACCTAGGTGCCACTTACTTGTCTGTTAATCCAGTCCTACATGCGCGCACCAAACATGTAGAATTGGATTACTACTTTGTTCGGGATAGGGAGGCTGCCAAAACTCTCACAGTTTCAATTGTTTCCAACAAAGATCAATTGGCTGATATCCTCACCAAACCATTATCTACAGCTCATTTTCTTTTTCTTCCATCAAGCCTCACAGTTTCACATGTGCCGCTTGCATCGAAGGGGGCTATTAAGCAGGATGAGAAGATAGTCAAAACAGAGGGACACAACCAAATGCAAGACAGAGACAATGTCGCACTACAAAGCACAGCAACAAGCAACCATGCACAGCTGCACAGCAACAAAAATACATCACAAATGGAACTATGTCAGAACAGCAAAGCAATGAAGAATATAATTAGTCTATAAATGTATAGGACATGTGTCCTCCAATCCTACCATTGAGGAAATCTAATTGTAGCTACAGAAGTCTATAAATATCCAATACCTGAGACAAGAAAAGAAGGTGAATACGAATTTCTCATATGCTTCTGGGCAATCTCTTCAAACACTTGCTATACAAACTGAGAACTAATCTCAATAAGTGAGAATGATTTTTTTCTTTAAGCTAAGCCAAATCATATTTTTTACTTGTTCAAATGCCATGCCTTTCAACCTTGAATATTTAATCTTGACAAACTTATAGACCCTACAAAGCAAGGAAAATTGGATTGGTCAAGACGTAATAGGATTATTGAAGGAATTGCTCGAGGAACTCTTTACCTTCATGAAGATTCTCGGCTAAGAATTATTCATTGTGATCTCAAAGCTACCAATATTCTGTTCGATGATGAATGCAAAGATTTCAGACTTTGGCATGGCAAAAATATTTGTAGTGGATCAAACTCAAGGAAATACAAGTAGAATTGTTGGAACATTGTAAGTTTTAGTCGCCATATCTGTTTTGCATGATCTAAATCAACGGTCATTTTAGTGGCATTCTTCATGTTAGCAAATGCTAGAAAGTGGAATACATGGTTACTTCAGCATGCCTACTCATGGTTTGATTAGTGTATTTCGTGATGCTCTATGTGTAGAACATTATCCCCTGAGACTGATTAGCTTGGAAAATAGTCCCCATATCTTTTTTTGCATGATCTAAATCAAAAGAATAATTTTATTATCATTTTCATGTTAGCATGTCACGAAACGCATCAAATGTAAGAAAGTAAAATAGGTGGTTACTTCAACATTGCCAATTCATACTCTGAGTGCAATTCATGATGCTATGTGCAAAACATTATCCCTTGAGATTGCTCGGCTTGGAGCACTCAAAATTGCATGAATATATTACCAGGATCAATTTTCAATTAAAAAGTCTTTATCTTTTTGATTAAATTGTTCTCTTCATACTCCCTTTGTGGTGGTTATATGTCTCCAGAGTATGCTATGCAAGGATGATATTCTGTAAAGTCGGACGTGTTTAGCTTCGGAGTCTTGGTTCTAGAGATCATAAGTGGACAGAAGAACCATTGTTCCAATCAATCAGATCATACCGAGGACCTCTTGAGTTATGTGAATATGGAAAAGATATCATAAGTATGTGTTGTTTTATTGGTGCAGGGGGCCATGAACAAAGAAAACAAAATCAAATTTTCTTGAACTATTGCAGGCTTGGAATCAATGGAGGAGTGGGACACCCTTGGAGTTGTTGGATCCGACTCTTAGACATTCTTATTTAAGAAATGAAGTATTAGGTGCATCCATATTGGGTTATTGTGCGTTCAAGAAGCTCCAGCAAGCCAACCTACAATGGCAACAATAGTTCTTATGCTTAACAGTTACTCTGTTACGCTACCATTAGCTCAGCAGCCAGCACTTTTGCCTCGAAGTAGAGAAAAGCTGGACAAGCCAACAATGGAGCTGGGCTCAGATCAATCTTCTTCAAGTCAAGTAATTTCAGGGTCTGTTAATGAAGTATCGCTTACTGAAATATACCCTCGATAATGTGATTAGATGAGGCGTTCTCCAAAACTAGTTGATGATGTTATGTTAGTAGTTGGTGGAAACGGTACTCTAATTTGCAAACACCAAGAACTAAAAGAGGGTTGGGACTGTAATATACTGTCTGTGGACAAATCATTTTCGTTGTTATACATGCAAGATAGGTAAAGTAAGAGAACCTAAGATTTGCTTGGAAAATTGGCAAGAAAACATATATTGTCTTGTTGTACGATATTTGTCATTAGCAGATGACATAGATGTTGGGAGAAATCTAAACAACGATTTGGAATAAGCAAATCAATTACCAAACAACGAAAATAATTCTCTCCCACTTTGTGTGAATCTGTTAGGAAGTAATTTAATAGAGAATAATCTAAAGCAAAATCACACACACAGAGAACCAAGAATTTTTACATGGAAAACCCTTCAATGCAAAGGAAAAAATCACAGGACCTAGTCCAGTTAAACCTTCCACTATCAATAATGATGTGTACACAAATATTTCTCTCTAGATAACACCAGAGGCATACAATCAACAATAATCTCAAAAAAACACTTTCTTAGCAATCAAATAGTGTGCAAAATTTCAGCTCGATCGGACCACGGACAACTCTGATCCAAGCGTTTGATTGAAACTGGATGAACTCTTCTATTTTTGGTTGTCTCTTCCTCTTCCCAATCTCTCACACGTTTGTTCTCTTTTTTCACATACTCTCTTTTGCTAATAGCAGCAACACTTAGGCTTTAATAAACCTAATTAAACTGGGCCTAAACCCTCTCTCCATGTGGGCTTAATGGACCCACATGGACCATCCTCCATATAGGAGGGAACCCACACAACAAATCTCCCCCTTCCCGACTATGCGGGGGGACTTACCATACCTGCTTTAACTTTGCATACTTCGAGTTTTTGCATAGGTAGTGGTTTTGTCATTATATCTTACCCATTCTCATCAGTATGGATTTTTTCAATCTGTAACAACTTCATATCCAATGCATTACGAATCCAGAGATAGCTTACATCAATATGCTTGGATCTTGAATGAAAGGTTGAGTTCTTACTACGATGGATGACACTCTGACTGTCACAATAGAGAGTATACCTCTCTTGTTTTTTACCCAGTTCTTCTAAGAACTTCTTCATCCATATCAACTATTTGCTTGCTTCATTTATGGCAATATACTTAGCTTCTATGGTAGACAAAGCAACACATTTTTATAGTTTGGATTGTCATGACACAGCTCCCCCTAAATAAGTAATCAAGTATCCTGAAGTGGACTTTCTAGAATCAATGTCACCAGCCATATCTGCACCTGTAAACCCTTCAAGTATAGTTTTACCATTTCCAAAGCACAAACACACCTTGGAAGTACCTCTAAGGTATCTCAAAATCCACTTAACTGCATTTCAATGCTCTTTTCCTGGATTTGAGAGAAAAAGGTTGACTACTCCAACTACATGAGCTATTGTGATACCCCGTTTTTACGTGTATTTTCACTGAAGGAGTATTTTAATTTAATTAAAATATTAGTTCTTTTATTTTAAATTATCGGATTTTAATTGGATTTTAATTATTGTTTTGAGTTTAAATTGCTGTTTAATTTATTTTAGCTCGTTTTTGGATTTAAAATTTAGTTGTTAGTTTTTACTAGTTATTTATTATAATTTAGCTTTATGTTGTATTTAAATTATTTTCCTTGTTTTATTGTTTTTAAAATTGTTTTCGTTGGATCAGTTTTTGGACTACAGAGGTGAGGATTGGACCTCATTTCTTTTCCCCCATCTTTTCTTTTTCTCTTTTTTTTTTCCTTTCTCTTTCTTTTCTTCTTTTTCTTTCTTTTTTCTTTCTCTTCCTCCCGGTTCCCTCCCGCGCGAACTCCCTCTCTCCCCTCTCATTTTCGGCGTTTTCTCTTTCCCCCAGAACCACCGCCCGCCGACGCCGTGACCTGCGCCACCCACCCAGATTTCTTCCCCTCCGTCCGGTGATCATCCCCACCAAGTTTCACCTCCATCCGAGCCGCCGTTTGCCCCCACGAGCTCCTCCAAGCCAAACGGCTTTTGGGCCATTTCTCCGCCGTCGCTCCACCTCCGGCCACCATCTCTTCACCACTTCATCACCGACCTCTTGCCGTCCTAAACCACCCATTTCCAGCTCCGATCCGTCACCGGAGCAGCCCCCACGAGCTCAACACCGTTTTACCCATTTTGTCCTTCCACCGTCATTTTCGCCGCCCTCCATAGCCAACTCTCATTTCCACTAGTTTCACAAACACCTCTAAGCTATTCTCTACCAATCCCAAGTCTTGGTTCGTCCCCATTCAAAAGTGGGTATTTTACAACCCACGACCACAGTGTTTTTACACTGTTAAGTTGCTTTTTCTTCACCATTTGCAGCTCGTTGATCCTTCAAAAATTATCATATAGCGCTGTAAGTATTTTTCAAACTTCATTTTAGATTTAAATATATTATTACTTTTACAATAAATATTTGTGACTGGTTGGTTATTCCGGACTGAGTCCGAGGAGTCGGGAGTCGGATGGATTTGAGGATGGAGTTAATTATGTTTTGGTTGACGTTGAGATTTATTGGATATCTTGTGTCTTGATGTTCACATTGCATAGTGCATGCATGTTCATGTTTGAAAAGGAAAATTGGGTTTTCGTGTAATTGCATGCATGTATATGTGTTGGAACTTGAAAACTGGGTTTTCAAGCGAGAAATGCTTTTTGGTATATGTGAACGATTGGATTGATTGGTTTGAGTCAGAGGCACATGTAGGGATGGTGGTAGAGTCCCGCCTGCGATTCCCACCTATGGTGCACACGGTGTAAGGATGGTGATAGAGTCCCGTCTGTGATTCCCGCCTACGGTGCACGCGTAGGGATGGTGGTAGAGTCCTGCCTGCGATTCCCACCTACAGTGCTCTGATGGTTTGGTTAATGGGCCATTTTCTGGAAAAATGATGGTTTCTTGGTTTGAGTCATTATCTGGGATAATGACAAGGACTTGTTTAAAGGAAATGTTTTGGGCCAAAATGGGATCTTTTGGCGTGCGTGGTAAAAGTGTGGATTTTTGGGACATGTGCATTTGGCATCTTTTCATGCATATTGTTGAGTGTAATTGATAAAGGGTTAGAATTGCATAATTAAGTTGTTTAAATGAGTGATTTATTTTATCAAATAAAGATTGAACACTTAATTATGCATCAAATTCTAATATTGAAGTCTGGAAGTCTGCCACAAAGTGTATGGAAGTAAATCGAAGTGTTTTCTAGCTACTAATCTGCATGCATTTTCCTCTGGCCATTAAGCATTTTTTTGATGGTGCATAAGGAATATATATTTTAGATTTTGCCTTCATTCAAGATGTATTTGGGAATATTAAGCATTTTTGATGGTGTAAAGGGAATATATATTCTTGGCAATTTATGGTGGCGTGAATTTTGATCATGGCATTACACTACACTCGGCATGCAGGACCCACTCGGCAATTCATGGCATTACACTACACTCGGCATGCAGCAACAACTTGGACAGCACGTTGCAACACAAACTCACATGCCAAACACCATGCAAGGGAATCACAGCACACATTAAACATGCAGAAATCATTCGGACAGCACACAGCCACTCACACAATGCACATGCAGCTCAAATGCAGCTCACACATTCAGAACACGGCAGCAAAGCAGGACCCACTCACACATGCAACACACGGACAGACCATGCACATGCAGAACACAGCAGCAAAGCAGGAACACTCACACATGCAACCATGCATGGGACCCACAGCCACTCAAACAAAAGAAAACCACATGCAGCTCACAGCAGACACACGGACCAACTTACACATGGACAGACCCTTGAACGTGCAGCTGCAAGAGATCACGCTGGCACCAAATAGAATACGATATGCTGACTGCTGAAGCATTGAGGATTCGGTTTTAACTTTTGCATAGAAGCACGTTGAAGACAGCAGCTGCAGCAGCAAAGCAAAACACATGACAGCAAGCATAGCATTCGGACATGCAGAAAACAAGCAGAACACATGACACCAAGCACCTCATTCGGACAGCAGGAAAAACACATGCACAACAGACCAGCTTTCGGCAACATGCAATGGACACATGCTTTGACAGCAAATCAAACCATCACTTGAGCAGCTCACAATCACACGGCTATAAAAGAGGGAGTTGTCTTTGTTTGAAAGAAAAAAGAGTCGGCAGTAGTTTAGTTTTGGCTTTGAAGTTTGTTTTCTTTCTTTCATTTCGTAGGGTAGCTTAGTTTAGGTTTTTTTTATTTTCTTTCATTTGTTTTCTTTTTTTGTTTAAGCTAAGAGTTGAGTAAGTTTAGTTTGTATTTTTATTCTTTCTTTCGTTTTAGTTTTTGCATAGCGAGTTTATTTTTCTTGCACTTTCTTTTGTTTTTTTTATTTTTATTCGGCTACAGTAGTAGCTTAGCTTGGAGTTCATTACTTTCTTTCATTTTCTTTCGGTATTGCAACAGTTTTATTTTTATTTCATTTTCGTTTCAGACAGTATCTTTATTTTTATTCGGCTGTTTCTTCGTTTTATTTTTCATGATTAATCTTCATTCTATTTTCTGCAATTTACGTTTCAGTTCTTATTTTAGTATTTGTCTCATTCGGATATTTTCTCAGGTTTTGTCATGACTCAACTTAGATTTATTTTTATCACTAGAAGCATCATGTGTAATTAATTTTTAAAGCTTGGGTTGTGGAATGAAGCTTGATTTGTTTTGGATGATTGTTGATTTCACTATATTACTAGTCGGATTTAAATTGAAAATAGATTGCGGCTCTTGCTCTTGTTTTGTTGTTGACGTAAGGCACAGCAAAAACTTGAATGGAACGTGATTTGTTTTGAATTCTAGATCGATGAAATATTCTGTTGATAGTTGTTGATTTCACTATGTTACTAGTCAGATTTAAATTGAAAATAGATTGCGGCTCTTGCTCTTGTTTTGTTGTTGACGTAAGGCACAGCAAAAGCTTGAATGGAACGTGATTTGTTTTGGATTCTAGATCAATGCAATATTTTGTGATTGATTGTTGATTTCACTATATTACTAGTCGAATTTAAATTAAAAATAGATTACGGTTCTTGCTCTTGTTTTGTTGTTGACGTAAGGCACAACAAAAGCTTGAATGGGACGTGATTTGTTTTGGATTCAAAAAAAATAGATTGAAGCTCTTGCTCTTGTTTGGTTGTTGACGTAAGGCACATCAAAAGCTTGAAAATTATCAAGGCTTCTCTCGATTGTTTGTTAATGTGTGTTCGGCTAGTAAAATAGAAAATCCCTTAGGAAAATATTGCAAAAACTTGAGCTTAACCTTTTTATCTTCCGTTTATCAATGCCTTGACTGGATTGTTAATCGAGAAAATTATCTAGAATCCGAAATAAAGAGAGTCTCAAACCCAACCCAAGTGTTCGTTAATTTGTTTGTTTTAGAAACTCTAAGTTCAACTTCAATTATTTTCTTGCATTGCATTTGAATTTTATTTTCATCTCTCATAATCGACACAATTGTTACCCAAAGATCTCTTGAACGCTCTGATAACCCATTGTCCCTGTGGAATACGATCCTGGACTTATCCTTGATACAACTTGACACTTCTACACTTGGAAGCACATTCGAAAACCGAGTCAGTAATATATTTTTATCTCGTGGTGTTTGGATTATTACTTACCTGCGGCACCATTTTTGGTACCGTAGATTTTGATGCAGAGGTTGAGGAGGAGGAGGAGGCTGAGCCCGAGGAGGCGGCTCCGCCAGAGTATTGACTTGGAGTTGTTTACCCTTGGATATTATCTTTATTTGTTTTATGTTATGTAGTTAGTATTTGAAACAATGTTGAACTTGTAATATTTTATTACGTGTGTTTTAAGCTAGTTTGTATTTAAACAAAATTCTGGTACTTAGTTATAAGACTTTATTATCCGTTGCGTGGTTTATTTGTACACATGTTGCATGTACACACACTTGGCACTAGGCGATGGAATGTGTGACCCGTATTGTCATCATCCCGACGTCTCGATTTCCACGTGTCCGTACGTGGGAGTTGGGGGTGTCACAGCTATATCTGGCCTCGTACATACCATTGCATACATTAAGCTACCCACTGCTGAGACATATGGGACTCTTTCCATAATTTCCTTCTCTCTATTTGTGGAAGGACTTTGCTTTGTGCTCAACTTAAAATGAGTAGCAAGAGGAGAGCTAACTGTCTTAGCTTTATTCATATTGAATTTGTCAAGTACTTTTTCAATATATCGCTCCTGTGACATACGCAACTTCTTCTCTTTTCTATCTTGGTAAATTCAAATACCAAGATTTGTCTTGTTGGCCCCAAGCCCTTCATGGCAAAGGATCGATTTAACTGCTTCTTCAGATTTTCAATTCTTGAAGAATTCCTACCAACAATCAACATGTCATCAACATAAAGCAGTAATATTATGAAGTCATCATCACAAAAGTTTTGCACAAATACACAATGGTCAGAGGTGGTCTTCTTGTAGCCTTGCTCTTCCATAACTGACTCAAATTTCTTATACCATTGTCTAGGTGCCTGCTTTAGACCATATAAACTTTTCTTTAGTCGACACACACAATCTTCTTTGGCTTTCACCCTGAAACCCTCTGGTTGCTCCATATAAATCTCTTCCTCTAAATCACCATGTAGGAAGGCAATTTTCACATCCATCTGTTCAATTTCTAAGTCCAAACTAGCTGCTAAACCAAGAACCACACGGATGGAGGACATCTTCACAACTGGAGAGAAGATCTCATCAAAGTCGATACCTTTTCGTTGACTAAATCCCTTAACAACAAGTCTAGCTTTGTATCATGGGTGGGAAGTGTGTTCATCTTGCTTCAATCTATAAACCCACTTGTTCTTCAAAGCTCTTTTGCCTTTGGGCAACTCTACCAGTTCAAAAGTGTGATTGTCATGCAGTGACTACATCTCATCTTGCATGGCATCAAGCCACTCTATCTTATGTTCGCTTCCATGGCTTCTGCATAACACTCGGGCTCTCCCCCGTCAGTCATTAAAACATACTTGTTTGTAGAATACCGAGTGGAAGGATGTTAGTCTTTGAAAGACCTCTTGAGTGGAACATCTAGTGTTATCTTTGGTTCTAGCAACTGATCAAGGATCTCATTCTGTAATGGAGCATCTGCATCACTTGGACTCTGTTGGTCATCTTGAGTAGCATGTTCAACCTGCACTGGCAAATCTGTCAATGGCACTGGCTCCAAGTCAATCGAACCATCATTGCACCAGATCACTACTTTTTCTATCTTCTCAATATCTCGTATGGTTTGATCTTCAATAAACACAACGTCTCGACTTCTCACTAGTTTCTTATCAACTAGATCATATAACCTATACCCAAACTCATCCAAGCCATAACCTAGAAAGATGCATTGTCGGGTCTTCACATCGAGCTTAGACCTCTCATCCTTTGGAATATGCACAAATGCTTTACAACCAAAGACATGTAAGTGATCATAGGTAACATCCTTCCCAGTCCAAACTTTGTCTGGTACATCAAGCTGAAGAGGAACACATGGTGTCATAGTAAGAACATGTACAACTGTATTCAAAGCCTCACCCCAAAAAGATCCAGGCAATTGTGCCTGTGAAAGCAAACATCTCACTCTCCCAATTAGTGTTCTATTCATTCTCTCAGCTAAACCATTCAACTGAAGAGTCTTCAGAGGTGTCTTTTGATGCCAAATACCTTGATGTCTGCAATAATCATCAAATGGGCCTGAATGCTCTCCCCCATAATCAATTTGGATGCACTTCAGCTTCTTTCGAGTCTGCCTCTCAACTAAGGCCTGAAACTGTTTAAACATTTCCAATACTTGGTCTTTTCTTTTCAAGGTGTAGACCCACGACTTTCTTGAATGATCATCTATAAAAGTCACAAAATACAAAGAGCTGCCAAGTGTTCTTGTCTTCATAGGACCACAAACACCCGAATGAACTAGATTAAGTATACCTGACTTTCTTGAAGGAGGAGAACTTTTGAAGGAAACTCTATTCTGCTTCCCTGGCAAATAGTGAGTACACTTTTTCAAAGATGCACTCTTCATTCCAAATAGAAAGTTCTTTTTAGCCAATATTTCCTAGCCTTTCTCACTCATGTGGGCAAATCTCTTATGCCACAATTGTACTGTGAGCTCATTCTCCATAACATTAATAATGTTACTGGAGAGCCTTGCTTGTAGCATGTACAAAGTTGAAACCTTCTTGCCTCGAGCTATAACCATAGCACCCCTTGTAAGTTTCCATTGCCCATTACAAAAGGTGTTGCAATACCCCTCATCATCAAGTTTACTTGAAGAAATCAAGTTCAAACGGATATCAGGAATGTGCTTCCATCTCTAAGAACAAGCACCGTGCCGTTATTAGTTTCCAAGCACACATCTCCAATGCCAATAATTTTAGCCAAGCTGCCATTGCCCATCTTTACAGTGCCAAAGTCACCAGGTACATAATTTGTGAAGAAATCATTTTTGGATGTAGCATGAATTGAGGCACCACTGTCAATCACCCAGCTAGTTTCATGAGAAACAATGTTTATAACATCATTATCATCATAAACAATGAAGAAGTCTCCGGTAGTAGTGGCGGCAACTTGATCATCCTTCTTTTCATCGACGTCCTTCTTCTCATTCCCTTTCTCCTTGTATTCTCTCTTCAATTTTCTACAATATTTCTTGATATGCCCTTTCATGCCACAATGATAGCACTCAACATTAGCAAACTTGTTTGACTTGCTTCTGTCTTTATCTCTGTTCTTCGGACCTCTGCTTTTACTCCTCCCCCCTCTTTTTTGTAACCAAGACCTTTGACTGTGAAGAAGAACCGTGTCATTTTCTTCTCATCTCTTCATTCAAAACATTGCTTTCAGCCAGATCCATAGTGATTACACCATCTGGGGCTGAGTTAGATAATGACATTCTGAATGTCTCCCAAGAGTTCGGCAATGTACCAAGCAAACACAAACCTTGTACCTCATCGTCAAACTTGATACCCATTCCAGCCAACTGAATAATTATTCCTTGGAATGTGTTCAAGTGATCTGTCAAAGGAGTTCCATCTTGGTATCTCAAAGACATCAAATGCTTGATCAGATACATTTTATTGTTTCCAGTCTTTCGAGCATATAACTGTTCAAGTTTATTCCAGAGTGTGTGTGCATGTGTCTCCCCACTAATATGGTTCAAAACATTATCATCTACCCATTGTCTGATGTACCCACAAACTTGTCGATGTTTCAAAGTCCATTCTTCATCAGATTTATTTTCAGGCTTCTCGCTAGCAAACATCGGTAGATGAGATTGCTTCACAAATAAAAGGTCTTCCATTTTTTCTTTCCAAGTGTGATAATTAGAACCATTCAAAGTAAACACTCTACTCAAATTAGCTTCCATTATTCAACACAAAGTATTGAACGGCTATAACCTGGCTTTGGTACCACTTTGTTGGGAGAAATCTAAATAACGACTTGGAATAACCAAATCAATTACCAAATAGCGGAAATAATTCTCTCCCACTTTGTGTGAATCTGTTAGGAAGTAATTTAATAGAGAATAATCTAAAGCAAAATCACACACACACAAAGAGCCAAGAATTTTTATGTGGAAAACCCTTCAATGCAAAGGGAAAAACCACATGACCTAGTCCATGTTGGACAGTGTATAATAAAACTTAATAGCATAAAATCAGACCAATACTAAGGAAACAAATGGCTAGACAAAGCTAGGGGACCTTCTCCTCCTTTGGTGCTGGGCTTGATCTTCTAATTAGTTTCAAATATTGAGCCTACCCTATTTAGTCATTTTAATGTGGGGCCAAACTCGAGTAGAAATATGGGAAAAGATCTGGCCTCAATATCTAAGCCCCCGAGCTGATTGTTAGGTTGTGTTTGGGTAGTGAGAAGTGTTAAGAAGTGTTGTGAATAGTAGTAAAAAATAATAATAAAGTAATGAATAGTAATAAAAAGTATGTGAAAAGTAATGAATAGTAGTGAGAGTACATGAGGTACTCTCGGTACCCAAACACACCTCAAAGCCCTCCCACACTACTTGGTTTATTGTGAATTAGGTAAGTTAGATTAGGAGGAGACTTGGCTTCCTTCCATAGAAGGGGTGATGAACCTCTGCATCTAGCTGGAAATAATTGATGTGTATGGAATCACAGGGTGAGGACAATAGCGACAATGAGTCTGTCAGTGAGGGAAACCAAGTATGAGTAGCTCCCTTCTCTATTCCTCTGCCCTCTTTCAGGCCTTTTGGATGTATGTAATTTGGATTAAAGTGGCAAGAGTTGTTATAGGGACAATGCCTGGTGAGGGGAATGAGGAACTATTAACAATGTGTAGCCCCGTCAGTATGGTTCCTAGCCAACCAAAGAAGAACAAGGACAGAGGTTCAATTTTGTTTTCTTGTTTTGCATTCCGTATAGAGTCTATGACCATGGGTAGCCAGCAGAAGGTTAGCCAAGCCACTGGAACGAGTCAATATAGTTCAAAGCTACAGGAGGCACTGGACAAGTTCGATACAGGATCCAATGACAGTCAGCCGGTGCCTCATTTCTACTATTTCAACAGCTACCTGGAGAAATTCCTACGGTTCACCATCCCTAGGGAAGGCGTCCCTTTGTTAGAGAAGCTCCGCAGCCATTATGGTGACTTCACAATAGAGTGTAGGCTAGGAAATATGGCTGGGAGCATGCTACTAAAGCTTCTATTTGCTGTACTTCTGGATATTCGTCGCATGTCCTTGAAGGATTTAGATATTACTCATGTTTGCGAGTGGTGCAATGCACTGAAGGAAGTTCTCGCAGCTGGCTTTGACATGGGATTTCTACTTGGTCCTATCCGCCACATGGACAGTTTGATTTAGGAGTTTTGTGAGTAATAATTTATGGAAAACACTATTATGCCCTCTCCCCTTGCCCCCTCAAAGTGACCGCTGGTCACAATTTTTTTTTTTTTTTACTTAGTGATTAAGAAAGTGATTTTAAGTCTATTGATGTATTTTTTTATTTTTTAAAAATATTTAAATATATTAAAAAAATGTGGAAATAAGAATGAAAAAAAAAAAAAAACCAAAAAGTGAATGCAGTCAAAATGAGCGGTGCACTCTGAGCAACAGAGTAGCACCGCCCATAATTTATATTTGGTTAATTGTATGTATCATAGGACGAATGTTATTTGTTTGGCAGTTATGCAAAGGAAACTATTAGTTGAAAATATATCATTTGATTCATGCAGCCAGAAAACCTTACTACGAGTTCTATCTGCCTTGATCCTATATGGAAAGGCATTCTCAAATCGAAGACATTGTTAGAAGAGGTTGCTGCTTCAGTGTGTGGATGTACGAGTCATGGGTTCATGTAGGGCTGTAAAATGAACAGGCTACTCGACATACAGCTTGAAATCGACTCGAAACGTATATTAAATGAGCCACTCGTAAACACAAAATTAGGCTCAATTATTAAATGATAGGAACTCGTATAAAGCTCGACCGACTCGAATACTTTTCGTGAACAAACTTGTGTGAAGCTCAACTCGACTCGACTCGTCAGCTCGGCTCGTATATATTTATATATAATATATATATATATAAGTTATAATATACATAATTATGTATATAGACTTATAGTCCACTACATATACTATATAAAATTTATAAATTATAATATTATATTCTAGTCTTATAGAACTATAAGTTATGATGAATACATGAGTCCAAATTCCAATAAATATAGTCCATATTATATATATATATATATATATATATATTCATATTAGTATATGTATGTTAGAAAGATGGTACATTAATATTAGTAATAGTATATGTATGTTAATATATTAGTGTTGTTAGAAAGATGGTGGTGTTAAAATTACTAATTTACATTCATAATTTCATATACTATTACTAATGTATGGTGGTGTATTAGCATAATAGTATTAGTATAATATTTTTTTTTATCTATTTTTAATAAAATATGAACTTGTAATAATATGAATTATAATGTTCCATCAAGCAATATAAAGTTTTTATAAAAACAAATATATCTATATAAAGTTAGAAAATGTTATAAACTTATATATGTATTATTGTATAAAGTAGAAATATTAAATATATAGTTTTATAGACTATAGTATATAACATATTTTACAATCTAAATCTGAGCCGTTAAATCATAAAGTTACGTTTCTAATTTTTAGCCATTAGATCTGTATATTTAAATCTAAGCCGTTGATTCATAAACTAACAACCCTTGCTTCGGAGCCATTGGATCTGTAGAAGCAAATCATAGTCATTGATTAAATTCATTACAACCCTAGCCCTAGCTGCCCCCTCAGTCCTTTCACCTTTGTCCTTCATGCTTCTACCACTTTACTTTCACTTTCACTGTTTCACACACGTCTCACTTCCTCTTAGACTCATCACTATTCGTGAAACCCTAGCCTCATCACTTACCTTGTGATTTCCATGGAATAAAGCCTTGAATCAAGGCTTGATTCTTGATTCTTGAAGGCTTGTTGCGAGTCTGCCACTGCTCGAAACCCTTGCAGATGGAGGCGTCGGCCGAATTTGAAGGGAGCCGTGACTACAATCTTAATCTCAAAGATGGCAGTTAGGCCTCGACAGATGGGTCATTAAATGCTAGCATTTATGACTCCTAACCAACTGAATCCCTGATTTCATGGTTCATGCTTCTCTGGTTCTATGTTTGGTTCGTCCATCAATCAATTAGCCAGTTTATTTTCCTGTTTCTAACGATTTCATTGGGAAGTTGGGAGATTTGGTTCTTGACTCCTTTAGTCCTTTGGAAGTTTGGAAGCACTTATATAATTATTAGAGTATTTTTTAACCTCTAGTTCTCTCTTAACTAGTTTGGAAGTTTATAAATTGTTATGTTCTGTGTTTATGTGTTTATGTTCTGTTCTGTTACGTGTTTATGTGTTTATGTTATGTTTTGTGTTTATGTGTTTATAAATTATTCTGTTATGTCACTTCTATGTTTATGTGTTTAAGTTCTATTATGTCCTGTGTTGATGTGTTTATGTTCTGTTTTTTTGTTTATCCAATATGTTTTGTGTTTATGTTCTATCTTCAAATATGAGAAATATTGGTGCTATGCTTAACATCTTTTGCTTCATAAAATATTTTGTCTCTTCATCCATATATTTATGTATTAAAATATTAAAGTATTAATTCTTGCGTCAAGTATTAAAGTATGCTTGCTTGAACCTATTTTGGTTGATTATAAATGATCATATATGGTTTTTGCTTCAACTATTTGATTGTGACATCTTGAACATGTCTTGGTTGATTAATCTTATCCAATATGTCCTGTGTTTATGTTCTTGCTTCAAGTATTAAAGTATGCTTTCTTAAACATGTTTTGGTTCATTCTAAATTATCATATATGGTTCTTGATTTAACTATTTAATTGTGACATCTTGAACATGTCTTGATTGATTAATATTATCCAATCTATCATGTGTTTATGTTCTTGTTTCAAGTATGAAATGGTGTTGTGTTTAACATATTATGGTTGATAAATTTTATCCAATTTATTCTATGTTTATGTTGTTGATGTGCCTTGCTTTTGAAGGCACATCGAGCCACCAAGGCAAGATTGTATACTAAAACTGTTCGAGTCAAATTTGTTTGATTTTAACATCTTTTAGTTGATTAGTATCAACTGTACCAACCTTGCCTTCTGGAGGTACATTGAGCCATCAAAGTAAGGCTGTATAACAAAACTGTTGGAGTCAAATTATTTTGACTTTAACATCTTTTAGTATCCTTCCTTCTGGAGGCACCTTGAGCCACCAAGATAAGGTTGTTGTGATTGTTGGTCAATGTTTATATGCTTATTGTATGTTTCTAGTTTTGTGTTTAAAAAATATTAGATCATAGCAAATGGATGATCGTGTGAATGAAATTGATCCGATAGAGGAGTATGACAATGAAAACTCTATTGGGATTAGCTTAGTAGAGCCCATATCTAATGATGATAGAGACACTGGAAATACTCAGGCCCCTGATACTGTGTCCACTAAGGACACAACAGAAGTTCAAACAGTAACCTATGAAAGAAAAAAAAAAGAGAAAGAAGACTTCTATTGTATGGAATGATTTTATCGAAATTGAACGAGATGGGGTTAAACAGCCTCAATGTAAGTGGTGTAAAACTTTGTTTAAAGCATATTGACCAAGTTCTATGACTACACTACGTAGGCACTTGCTAACCTATTTGCCATAAATGGGGTCTAAGAAAAAATAGAAAGTCTTAGTAGTTAAGTCTAAGGAGGCAGATGGTGGCTTTACTGTCTCAAACTTTACCTAAAATCGTAGTCGGGTCTAAGAGCTTGCCTCTCATATGATACTTTAGCATGAATATCCATTTTCTTTAATGGAGCATGTTGTATTTAATAAATTCATGAGTGCAAACACTCCATATTAAAAAAAAAATGTCTCGGGTTACTATAAAGAAAGAATGCATAAGAACTTATGAGACTAAAAAGACGAAATTAAAGGTTTTACTTAAACTTGATAACAAAGTTCATATCACAACTGACATTTGGACTTCTTGTAAAAAAATTTCATATATGATAGTGACATGTCATTTTATAGATATTGATTGGCATATTCAGAGGCGTGTGTTAAACTTTTGTAATGTGCCACCTCCACATACTGGCCTTCTTATTACTGATACTTTAGAAAAATGTTTTCAAGATTGGGGGATTGAGAATAAAATTAGTTCAATTATTGTTCACAATGCTAGTTCTAATGATATTGCCATTCAGATATTGAAAGATGATTTTAGATTGAAGAAAATATTGTCTATAGGAGGGAAACTGTTTCATATACGTTGTTGTGCATATATAACTAATTTACTTGTACAGTATGGACTATGTGAGAGATGGTATAAAATATCTTGTAGCATCAGAGAGTAGGCTAAAATAGTTTAGTGAAATTGCAAAACAGTTACAATTGCCCTCAAAGAAACTAATTTTAGATGTGCCTATAATATGGAATAGCACTTATTTAATGTTGGATGCTGCAATTCAGTTCAAATAAGTTTTTCCTAAATATGGTGATAGAGATAAGTGTTTTGAATGGGTTCCAACTGTGGAAGAGTGGGGGCAAGTTAAAAATGTTTGTCAATTACTTGTTATTTTCAATGAAGTAACCAATATTGTATCCGGAAGTGATTACCCAACAACAAACTTATTTCTTTCTGAAGAGTGGAGAATGAATGACATCTTAGGTTAAAAAAGTAGAGATGAGAATGAGTACATGAAATTAATGATAAGGAAAATGAGTGCTAAGTTTGAGTCTTGCTCACTCTCTATCTTTCTCTCTCTATATTTTTCAGCAATTGGACCCATCTTACTGCCGTTGAGACTCACCGTCGTTCGCCACCTTGTCCGGCTTCACTGCACCTCTCACACAGTGCCGTTGACTCCTTGTTATTTCTTGGGTATGTTCTGCAGTCGCCCAGACCGTTTTATTCATTTCCTAGAGTTGTCGTGATGTGGGTTTTATTTTGATGTTTTAGTAGACCCAGCAGTATACAAAAGGAAGAACTTAGGTGTTAAATTACTTTGATGCCCTTTTATTTTGAAAGTTATAACCGAGTGTTTGGATAGTGTGGTACGTGGGGTGTTATTCTTTTTGGGGCTGTGCTTATTTTGGTTAAACTGGACTTGTTTTTAATGGACCTTTTGACTAGCATTTTCATGGACTATGTTTGGGTTTGGAATGGACTTGTGTTTTAAATTTTAGTTTGGGCCAGATTATAATTTTTGTTTTAAAAAACTATTGTAGTGAATTCTATTAAGTAAATATTGATAAATTTAGCAAGTAATGATACTTTTGGGTTAAGGGAATTTAGGTGTTTGAGAAATTAAAATAGGCAATTTGAGTATTTTAGGTGCGATTACAAGTTACATGTTCAATTGGATATTCATTCAAGTTATATGATTTTCTATAGGTGACGATTAATATTTGTTCAGCATTTTTGTGAAAAAATTATGAAAAATTAAGAAGTCCAGGTAAGCGAATTTTTATGCTAGACTTTGTACAAAAGAAATTAACTGAGGTATTTTGGAAAAGTATGCATGTTTTATTATGAAAATAATTTTGAAACACCTCAATTATTTGTTTTGCATTACTTACGAAATTTTGTGTATGAATAAAGTATTTCTCTAGCATGACTGGTGTAGACATGAGCTATTTTGGCATTTTTTTTCTGAACTGTGCAAAAAAGAGCGAATATGAAATTTTGTACATAAATTATGTTTTTGTGATCTAATTATGTTATGTTTGAAAATTTTTTGTACTCTGATATGATATAATGTGATTTCTGAAAACCTCTGGCATGACGTTCTTTTTTTGTTTTTGTTTCGTTTTGACCTTACCACGGGTGTAAAGTTGTGACCTCTATTCGGGTTGGTACCAAGTTTTCTGTTTCTGGTGCACCGACTTTAGAAGCAAAGTGTTTCAGTTATGCTATGCCAAAGGAATTTTGAATAAAAATATTTTTAAACTTTTGCTCTAGTATTTTTGATAACATGATCTGACTTTGCATTCTGAAAATAAAAAATGTTTTGTTCTACATTCTGAACTATGTAAATGCTCATGGTTGCACACTAGTATATGTTCTCTACTTACTGAGTTGTTGATAACTCATCCCTTTATCTCCATAATATTTTTTAGATATTTGTGATGGTTCCATTGGAGAACAAGAATAGGCAGTATTAGAGAGGTTTGAAGGTCGTAGAGGAATAAGTGTCCGAGGGTACAAGTACTTATTTGAGAGTCATAGTTAATAAATTGTTAATTTTCGGATATTTTAATATGTTAAGTTAAGGATATTTTTGAGTTTTTGGGGAGTTTCTAATTTATTTTATTGAGGATTTCTTTGTTATCCCTACGAAGGAACATGGATATTTGGATTAAGCAAATGAATTAATATTTTATAGAGTTTTCCGATTTATATAGTTTGTGATATTGGAGTTGATATTAAGTCTTAAGAGTTAACTCTTCAAACCTCCGGGATCAGGGCATTTCAGAGAAATATTGGGGAGAGTGCAATCTATTGATGTCAATTAATGTGGTGTTAGACCCTATGTTCAAAATGGTCCTGATCCAATTTTGTTTTCCTTTAATTTATCACGAGCCGAACGCTTCTAAGAATATTGATCATGTCTCTCAACTGTTACATGAATTATATGATGAGTATATTCATGAATACAATTCGACTCTTGAAGCACAAAGAGATCAAAAAAATGCTCGAATGAATGTATTTGGTTGTTCCTCAAGTGCTGGGACTAGAAGAAGCATGCAGAGTGGTCAATCATTATTTAAATCTTTTGTTAGAAGTGTTGATATGGTGCAACCTATTAAATTAGAACTGGACAATTATTTAGAGGAGAATATATACATCTGTGAAGAGGGTTCAGATGTAAGTTTCAATGCCTTGGAATGGTGGAAAGCAAATAGTCTCAAGTTTCGAACTTTGTCCAAATTGGCTACACCAATTATCACAGTTAGCTCAGAATCAACATTCAGTGCAGGAGGCAGAGTCATTGATCCTCATCAAGCTTCACTGTCAACTGAAATAGTCCAGATATTGTTATGTGGGTTTGATTGAGTTAAAGCATTATATGGGCTTAAAAAGATCTTCAACTAATTCTAGAAGTGTTACATTTATTTTGATTTTAAGTTGCTATTTTACTATTTTATACTTAGTAATATTTACAGAAATACTAACTACTATTTTTTCTTGTCAATAGAAGGATATTCCATCAGAATCTCAATTCTCTTGCCATAGCCATAGGCTGTCCTGACTCAGATTCATCGTTCAAGTGAAACTCATATTTTCACATTTTATCATGTTTAATCTATAGAGCATTTGGACAGTTTGGTTGTTTTATTTGGTCTGTATTGTAGAATTAATCTGATTTCCTATTTGATATTTGGACAATTTAGTTTGTAATATTTGGACAGTTTGGTTGTTCTATCTGATTTTGTTTAGGATGATTTGAGTCATGACAGTTTAGGTAATTTCTAAGTTGTAACTCCTCGCCTTCCAGATTTGCTAATTTTTTTTTTTAAATGGCAAATTAAATTTTGCATTACAAACATCCATTGACAATATTACTAAGTTAAAAGTACTTGAGTAGTGATGCAAGGGAGTAAAAATGATATTAATGTTTTTTACTGTCACAATGTATGCATGTTGTCATGGTGATTTTGTTCAAGTTGGGAACTTGCTAACTTCTGTCATGGTGATTTCAGATTTTGTTGAACTTTAGTAACTCGTAGTCATTGTGATTTTGTTAGTAACTAAGCTAATTTTGTTTAACAGAAATTATTGTATCTGTGTATGCCTACTGCATACTACAGCCTGCTAGTTTATGGTTGGTTCTTCTTGTGTCATGCTGATTTTGTTATGGTAACTGCAATTGTATGCCTCACAGCTTGTTGTCCAGCTATTTTGGTAAATTCTTTGGTAATTGCACGTGGTATTACTTATTAGTGTATGTCTATTGCATACTGATGCCTGCTGGTTGGCAGATTCGATTCTTCTTGTGTGACTTGTGTCATGTTATTTTGATTGTTTTGGTAACTTGCTTCAACCTGTCTAGCTGATTTTGTTGTCAACTTATTTGGCTATTTGGTAACTTCTTTGGTAACTACCTGTATGCCTATGGTATTATAGTATACTAGTTATAATGCTGCCTGCTTCAACCTGTTTTGCTTCTTTTGGTAACTTGTTTGATAACCTGTTTGAAATATGATTTTGGTATTGGTGTATCAAATATCTGAAGTCCTGGACCCTGATGCACATGTTTATTTTTCAGACTGCTTGTATAATTGTATTGTGTAATTGTGTTAGAGATATGACATTTATTTTCCTTGCAAATTAAGTTTTGGATTCCTGTCAAACATCCCTTGAGAGTATTACTAAGTTAATAGTACTTGAACAAGGGATTAAAAATAGGAAAATTCTTCTTATCATCCTCACACTTCACACACCACATTTATTTTATTTTTTTTTTCATTTTTTCTATAATAAATATGTAGTGTGTAGATGATAAATAGAACAATTTAATTAGTTTAACAAGAATAAAATAAAATAAAAAATACTAAAAATAAAAAATAATATTAAATATATAAAGTGTGTAGTGTGGGATGATGTGTAGCATTCCTCTTAAAAATAAGCTTAAATTTTTTAGTATATTGGTGTATGCAAGGTAATGAAACAGAGTAAATTCATTTGGACACCAAGTGTTTGACTAAAGTTCCTACAGAATTCCTTCTTAGAAAGTCACTCTGTTTCTTCATTCAATATTTCCATATATATAAATGCAGAGAATATAAGGTCCGTATATATAGACCTTGTCATAACAGAATTTGCAGACTATCACCATACATTATTTGACACGTGTCTAGCCTAGTTTATTACATGAAGGTTCTTCAGAACAATTTTCATTTATTCTAGAAGGGTCTTTGGTGACATGTAATTCTGGTGCCTTAATATCCTCCCTCAATTCAAGCGGTATTGAAATAAGGGTAAGACTTGATCGGAGTTGCAAGTAACGATTTGTTGAGAGAGGTTTGGTGAGAATATTAGCTATCTGATCTTTGCTGGACACAAAAGACACTTGAAGAGATTTGGCAGCCACTCTTTCACGTACAAAGTGATAGTCCAGCTCAACATGCTTAATCCGAGAATGCATAACTGGATTCATAGACAAGTAGGTGGCACCAAGATTGTCACACCATAGTGTAGGAGGAGCGGGAAGGGAAACACCAAGTTCGCCTAAAAGAGACTGCAACCAAAGAAGCTCACAAGCAGTATTAGCAACAGATTTGTACTCGGCTTCAGTAGAAGACCAAGCAACAGTAGGCTGTTTCTTGGATCCCCAAAAAATCAAATGCTTCCCAAAATATACAAAAAAACCACCTGTGGAGCATCGATCATCAGAACATCCAGCCCAATCAGCATCAGAGAAGGCAGCTAGTTGAAGAGGGGAAGTGGGAGAAAAATGGAGACCAAGATACCGAGTATTATTAAGATACCACAAAATACGTTTGACGGCTGTCCAGTGGGGAAGCCAAGGAGAGTGCATAAATTGGCATACACGATTTACAGCAAAAGATATATCAGGGCGAGTAAAAGCTAGATACTGTAAACTTCCAACAGCACTACGATACCACTGAGGATCCTCAAAAGAACAACCATCAAAAGCAGTCAATTTTTCTGATGAGGACATGGGAGTAGAAACTGACTTAGAATTATGCATGTTGGTTTTGTGTAACAGGTCAGTAATATATTTGGACTGAGATAGAAAAAGACCAAAGGAGTTCCGAGTCACTTCAACACCAAGAAAATAATGAAGGGAACCGAGGTCTTTGACAAGAAAAAATGCTCGTAAAGCAGTAATAAAATCAAATATAATCAGAGCATTAGAACCAGTCACAATAATATCATCGACATACACTAAGATAAACAAGCAATTTGAATTAGTACGCATGATAAACAGTGACGAATCAGAGGAAGAACTACGAAAACCGAATGACAACAATTTATCACTGAGCTTAGCAAACCAGGCTCTAGGAGCCTGTTTTAAACCATAAATAGATTTTTGTAACTTACACACATGATGTGGAAAATCAGGATGCACGAACCCAGGTGGCTATTTCATGTACACGTCCTCTTCAAGGTCACCGTGGAGAAAGGCATTCTGTATGTCTAATTGGTGAAGAGCCCAGTTAGATGAAATAGCCAGAGAAAGAAGAAGGCGAATGGTCGTCGGTTTCACAACAGGACTAAATGTCTCTGTGTAATCAAGACCCAGTTGCTGATGAAACCCCTGAGCTACAAGTCTAGCCTTGTGACGCTCAAGAGTGCCATCAGCACGCCGTTTCGTCTTTAAAATCCACTTGGATCCGAGAAGATTATAAGTTGGAGAGGGAGAGACAAGAATCCAAGTCTGATTATGAAGGAGGGTGTCGAACTCAATGGCCATGGCAGTACGCCATTCAAGATATTTGGAAGCTTCTGAAAAGGAGGAAGGTTCTACTGGGACAGATGTGGATTCCGATTGGAAGGAAGAGATAGAGGAAAAAACCTTGGGTTTGGACGGAGGCCAGGGGACCGTCCCATCTGTTCGACGCAGTGGACAAAGGCTGTGAGTTTGAGACCTTGTAACCATGGGATGAGCAAGGGATTCAGACGTACTGGTTAAGATAGGACTCAAGGTTTCTGAAGGAAATGAAGAGTGAGCGGCGGCAGAGTTAGGGTTCGGTGAAGTGAAGGAATCGGGTCTTTGTGAAGTATTTTGACATGGACTAGATGTGTTTGGTAAGGAGGTAAGAGGTCCATGAGAAATGGTTTGACTTGGACTAGATATTTCTGAAGAAGAAGTAAGTGGGCCTTGTGAGAAAATTGGACCGATGGATGAAAAAGGAGATACGGGCTGTGAAGAAACATGATGACTTTGTGAGGGAAGAACCGATTCTGGTGTAGACCGTAGAGGAGGACTCGAAGTGATGGTGAAATGATTAGGAGCTGGGCCTGTGGATTGGGACAGAGGAGCGGATTGAGAGAAAGGAAAAACCATTTCATTAAAAAGAACATCCCGTGAAATATATGTACGCCCAGATCCAATATGTAGAGAAATATAGCCTTTATGATCAGGACTATAACCCAAGAACACACACTGTTTAGAGCAAAAATCCATTTTATGATGATTATAAGGCCGTAAATTAGGCCAACATGCTGAACCAAACACACGAAGAAATAAATAATCCGGTGTGGTTCCCATTAAAAGTTCAAATGGTGAACGATTTTGAAGAATAGGGGTGGGCATGCGATTGATTAAATATGTGGCAGTGTGAAAAGCCTCAGCCCAATAGGTATGAGGAACCAAGGCATGAGAGAGAAGAGACAAGCCTGTTTCAACAATATGGCGATGACGCCTTTCGACACTTCCGTTTTGTTGATGAGAGTGAGGACAAGTGATCCGGTGATTAATACCAAATTTTTTAAAAAAATAGGATGGAGAGGCTGAAATTCGCCCCCCCAATCAGTTTGAACCGAAATTATCGTGGAAGAAAACTGAGTAGAAACATAGTTTAGAAATGCGAGAATGATAGTGGTAACATTGGATTTTAATTGCATTGGAAAGTACCAAATGAATTTAGAGTAATCATCAACAATAGACAAGAAATAGCGAGACCCTTTAGTAGATAAAATAGAGGCAGGACACCATACATCCATGAATATTAATTGAAATGGAAAAGAGGAACGTGTGAAGGAAATAGGATGAGGTAGAGCATGAGCTTTTGAAAAGGAGCATGCTGAGCATGAAGACAGAGCCATGCTGGTGGTAAGAGGTAGGCGAAACCATTGAAAAGTCAGGGAGGTTGTACGAGGAGAAGGATGACCCAATCTGGAGTGCCAAAGCTGTGTAGATGTTTTAACAGCAGAAAAGGCTTGTGGAGAGACAGAAGAAGATGAAGAAGAAGGCACTGCAGCCGCATGAAACACATATAATCCATTCTCAACGGGCCCCTGAAGAAGTGTTTCCTGGGAACAAGCATCCTTCACAAAAAAAATAGAAGAGTGAAACTCAAAAAATACATTATTGTCAAGGCAAAACTGTCGGACAGAAAGTAGATTGTGAGAAATAGAGGGAACGTGAAGTAAATTAGTGAGAAGAAATTTGCCATTATTTGAGCTGAAGTTGGCTGAACCAACATGTTGAATGGGAATACTAGAGCCATCGCCGATGCTGACTTGTTCTGGCCCCTGATAAACACTGGAATCCACATTAAGGTTATTAATATCAGAGGTAAAATGGTGTGTTGCAGTGGTGTCGGGAAACCATGTGTTTGAGGGAGAATATGATGAAGTGAGAGCTGAGTAATTTGCAGCAAACCCAGCAGGAGGGCGGGTAGGATAGGAATGATCGTATCGATGATAACACGCAGCAGCCTCATGACCTGGTTTGCGACAAACCTGACACATTGGACGTGAGTCAGGACGAGAAGGGAAAAACTGTGACACTTGTGGAGCCGAATGTGGAATAGGTAGAAGACCCCTGCCACAACCACGCCCACGAGTTCGATTCCCACGAAACCCAGTCCCACGACCCGAAGATGAGTTATTGGAAAATTTCATGGTGTTATGTGCGGCAATAATAGTGCCAGAAAGTAAAGACTGGGTTTAATGAGAGATTCTTGATTCATGATTCAAAAGATAGCTGAAAATATGATGAGGAGATAGGGAGTCTGGACGAGTGGTTAAGGAGGTGACAAGGCTCTCATTCAGTGCCCAAACCAGCTAGAAGATAAATGGCTAGTTCCGAATCATCTAGGGGATGACCAGCGGCACTTAAGGTGGAAGCAAGAGACCTTACTTTATTGTAATAGTCTGTAACCGATTCAGCTCCTTTTTTTAGTGTTGCTAGCTGAAACTTGGTCTGATAAGATGGGTAGAAGATTTGGCAGCAAATAGATCTTGTAAAGTCGTCCAAACCTCACAGGAGGTAGAACAATCTAGAACTTGTGCCAAGATCGATTCAGACAAAGAAGAATTGATGATGGAGATTATCAATTTATCCTATAAGCGCCACTGGGTATGCACTGGATTGAGTTTATCATTGATCAAAGCAGGTGGTTGAGGGAAGGAACCATCAACATATTGAAAGAGTTGATGCCCTTCAAGGTAAGGTACAATTTGTGCTTTCCATAAAAGAAAGTTTTCAATTGTAAGCTTGATGTTGATGAAATGAGATGCTGCAGTGAGAAGTGTGGGAGTTTTATCTGATGGAGCCATGAGGAAAAGAAAAAAAAAATTAAAAATTTGGACGTTGGTCCGTTTACGCTCTTGATACCATAATGAAACAGAGTAAATTCATTTGGACACCAAGTGTTTGACTAAAGTTCCTACAGAATTCCTTCTTAGAAAATCACTCTGTTTCTTCATTCAATATTTCCATATATATAAATGCAGAGAATATAAGGTCCGTATATATAGACCTTGTCATAACAGAATTTGCAGACTATCACCATACATTATTTGACACGTGTCTAGCCTAGTTTATTACATGAAGGTTCTTCAGAACAATTTTCATTTATTCTAGAAGGGTCTTTGGTGACATGTAATTCTGGTGCCTTAATACGAGGCAACAATGTCAAAATTTCTGGCTATATTCATGAAGACTGAGGACTTCACTGATTTAAATTTTACAGTCCATTTTTTGTTTTGGGGTTTAATGTACTAAGTTTTATTTCTTATTGTTGTAAAGCATTTTTTGATTCACTTGTTCAATTAGGATGTAAAATGTCATTTAATGTACTATAGCCATAATACTCTTGAAGGCTTCATGGTGTAAATTTGCATTTAATTTAATTTATATTAGTTATTTTGTGAATAAAATATCCTAGTTAATGGGCCGAGCTCGAGTCGAACTTAGGCTCATCTCGTTAACAAAACCGAGCTCGAGCCGAGCTCAAGTTTGCATTACATGTAAACAAGTCGAGCTTGGGCGTTCTCATAGGCCTAGCCTATAAATGAGCTTAGCTCGGCTCGAATTGTGAACGAGCAACTCGAGCCGAGCTCGCACACCCCATGCTTGCTTGAGCTCAGCTTATTTACCGCCCTAGGTTCATGCATGATCCCAAGCATCACTGACTGCAAACCCAAGCGGAGTAACAGGCGTCCCTGCAATCAATTGAGTCTCACACACAGATGAATTCATGTTGTTCTTAATATTTCTCCTGAAGAATTCATTTTTTCTTTCTGCAGCTGTAGTAATGGACATGGACTGGTTTCTTCACAAAAATATCCACCATGAACAAGCTGGACCAGACATTCTAGAGTAGGTTGACCAAGTCAAAAGAACTTACAATGAGCATTAAGCAGCATGGGCCACTACCAAAGGACCGATCAAATAGAGAAAAATGGCAGGCCCCAACACTCCAATAACGCAGCCTCAACTTTGATATCACGGTAAGAAACAATTTTCTCATGACAAAAAGCAATACGCCACAACTCAGAAAACATATATGCATGGACCCTTAAGAGTGATTCTAAGCTTTAAACTATGCTTCTCCAAATTAAAATCTCGCACCATGACAACGTACACTTGCTAGAATTTGTAGACAATATGGGAAGTTCCTGATCGAGAGAGTGTTAGACAACAAGTGCACGATTGAAAAATAGATATAAAGATCTATCACTTCATGGATAAATTTCTAATTTCCAAATCGCTTATTGCTGACTTCGAACTCGACTAAGAACAGTATTATTTTCGTAAAAGCACTCAGATAAACAGGCTCTGAGACAGGAAAAAAGCATCAACAAGAAATTAATACAATGTTTGTCAAATGCTTCCGTCGGTTTCACTTTTGGCAGTTAGCCCCATCCCTCGTGACTTTAAGATTATCTGATTAATCTCTCTTAACATTATTTTCCAAATCTCTGACCAGAATTTTCTGTCATCTTTTTCATTTTTTTCTCAATTCTGTCACTTTCCCTTCTAGAAACGACAGAAAAAAATAAATAAAGTTCTTGAATTGCTTCATTGACCTGCGCCACGGTTACCACTTATTTTGTTGAAGATTCGCACCCACTAATGTCCTTCTCATCTTTACTAGAGCGCTATGAGTATATTTTGTTTTTATTTAGGGGATAGCCCTTGATGTCCGAATCCTTATCGGTACAAATAATTATTATATTTATTTAGTGCATCTTCATTTTAATGAAATCATATTTGCAGTATAAAATACAGAGTCTTCCATAAGTAAACATTTATATATATAAAAAGAAAAAAATTTACTCCCATTTTTAAAAGGTAATTGTAAAGAGTAATGTTACGTATAATTATAGAGTGAGTAAATATCACATAATTGATTTGAAAAAGAATAAGGTCTACAATTAAAAAAGTTAATTTTTTTTATATAGATCCTATATTAATTCATTTTTTTTAAAAAATCTATACAACATTTACACAATCATAAATATCATTTCTGAATTAAAACCTAACTTTTTGATAATTTTCCATTACAGGTCTGAGTCGTACGAAGCCACCACAGAATATAAACTGAGACAGTGGCGAAGGGGAAGCAACTGATTTATCAAAATGACTTCCTTCAATCTTTCTATGATCCTTGCGTTGCTTTCCATGCTCGGCTTCCTTGGCCTTACCTGCACTCACGCAGCCGACCCAGTTCCACTCTACCACTTCTGTGAAAACTCTACCTTCTCCCAAAATAGCCTCTACAATTCCAGTCTCAACTCCCTCCTCTCTTATCTCTCCTCCAACGTCACCGGCAACATCGAATTCTACAACACCACCTCCGGCCAGAACACCTCCGACCCCGTCTACGGCCTCTTCCTCTGCCGCGGCGATGTCACTTCCCAAATGTGCCGAGCATGCGTGGCTGCCGCGACCAAAGAGCTCGCCGCTAAATGTTCAAGGGAAAAGACTGCTGTTATTTGGTACGATGAGTGCATGATTCGCTACTCCAACGAGTCTATCTTTTCCACCGTGGCCGTAAGGCCCAGGATTCATCTGTTGAACACGCAGAACATCACGGAGCAGGACCGATTTAACCGGCTGGTGAACACGACGATGACTGACTTGGCAAGTAGGGCCTCGAACTTTCCAACCGGAGTCAAAAAATTTGGAACCAATCAAACGAAATTTTCCGAGTTTCAAAATCTGTACAGCCTTGTACAGTGCACGCCGGACCTGTCTAGCGCCGATTGCAACTGGTGTCTCCAGACAGCTATCAACCGTCTTCCGATATGTTGTGGTGGGAAGCAAGGGGGAAGGGCTCTGTTTCCTAGTTGTAACGTTAGGTACGAATTGTACCCATTTTACACGGGTGCATCTACGCCGCCTCCACCTACGGGCTCTGCACCTGGATCAAAAGGTAAAGTGGAGAACCCGTTTGGCTGCTTTTCATTCTCCTATTATTATTATTATTATTATTATTATTATTATTATTATTATTATGTTGAGGGATAGAAATGTAAGGAAACGTGATATTTTTATGCAGGAAAAAGCAAAATCTCGGCAGTAACAATAGTCGCCATTGTTGCTCCAATTGCTGCAGCTGTGATGCTTCTAGTCCTGTCCTACTGTTTCCTAACTAGGAGAGCAGCAAGAAAGAAGTTGAACGAAGAAAAAGGATCAAGTTTTAAGAAACCAGATCATGTCCTAACCTATAATGGTATGCAATTAAGTTGTCTTGTGTTCAATAGAGCTCACTCTTAAACATTTTGATTCAAACATATATCTGCCCTTGGAAAAAAATAAAAAATAAAACTTGTATCTGTATTCTGTACTCATCCAATTAAAGTTGTTCTTTGACCTCTACTTGTGGGAATGATAAATATAGAGAAAACATGCCACACATTCTTTGTGTTTTAGTACAACACGAAATAAGACAATTATATCATGATGAAGAGAATGGTAAACTATCTCTATCATATAGCTAAATCACTAATGGTATAAACTTTGCGTTGTCATGTCTGCACAAATTGCTGTATAATCTCTTCCTTTTTTGGGATACATAGCTGCAAATGAAATTGCAAAGGAAATAGCAACAGCAGACTGCTTGCAATTTGATTTTGGAACAATTGAAGCTGCCACCAACAAATTCTCAAATGACAACAAGTTAGGTTCTGGTGGATTTGGGGAGGTTTACAAGGTAATAATTAATCAATATCCATTTATTGACTTTCTTCATTTTTTCTTTTTCCAATTTTCTAATAGTTCTCAAAAGAACCATATCTATCAAATTGATTGCATTTCAATAGGAACAAATTCAGAATTTTAAAAACCTTTTGAAGTCGGGATTTTATAAATTCTACAATGAAAATTATTCTAAAGCTGGTTGAAGTACCAATATTGGCAGGCTACACTTCCTACTGGACAAGAAATAGCAGTAAAGAGGCTATGGAGAAGCTCTGGACAAGGTGCAGAGCAATTTAAGAACGAGGTTGTACTGGCAGCGAAACTTCAACACAAAAATTTAACAGAGCTATTGGGATTCTGCTTGGAAGGAGAAGAAAAGATACTAATCTATGAGTTTCTTCCTAATAAAGGCCTTGACTATTTTCTATATGGTATGTCTACCGGAACATCTGTCTAATACTTTTACATCAGGATGCATGTGCATCTGGTCCTTCATTTATTGATTGAAAAGTCTCTTTCATCTTGATAAACTTGTAGATCCTAAGAGACAAAGACAACTGGATTGGTCAAAACGTTACAAGATAATGGGCGGGGTTGCTCGAGGAATTCAATATCTTCATGAAGATTCTCAAGTTAAAATTATCCATCGGGACCTGAAAGTTAGCAGTATTTTGTTGGACACAGATATGAATCCAAAAATTTCAGATTTTGGCATGGCAAGGATTCTTGAGGCTGATCAAGATCAAAATGATGCAAGTAGAACCGTGGGGACATAGTAAGTTCTAAGTTGCTTCTCTCTGTTTTGGAACGTTAGAACGGACTCGTTCAAGTGCCAGAAATAATTAAGGATAAATAAATTGACAGGCCGATGGTCATTCTAAAATTTTGATCTCAAGAAACATATGCCTAGCCTTCTTACGTCTTTTAGTAACACTGCTGTGTTTCTGGTGCTACTTGTAGCGGTTACATGGCTCCAGAGTACGCAATGCACGGGGAATTTTCTGCGAAATCTGATGTGTATAGTTTTGGTGTCATAGTCCTAGAGATCATCAGTGGGAAGAAGAACAGTAGTTTTGAATCAGAGCAAGTTGATGACCTCTTGAGCTATGTGAGTATAAACCAGATGTTTGTTTTTTTTTTTTAATCATACCCACCAAGTGCAAGGAGATATTCTGACCAATATTACTTGATAAAACATGCAGGCTTGGATACATTGGAGAGACGGAAGCCCCCTGAAATTGTTGGATCCAACTATGGGAGACTCCTATTCGAAAGAGGAAGTCATTAGATGCATCCATATCGCTTTATTATGTGTTCAGAAAGATCCAGCGGATCGACCTACCATGGCATCAGTCGTTCTCATGCTTAATAGCTACTCTGTCACTCTTCCATCACCTCAGCAGCCTGCATTTTTCCTCAGTAGAACTGACCCGAACATTCCAACAATGGGGATGGAGTCTGCTCAATCTATTGGCATGACAATGCCATGGTCTGTTGATGACGCGCCCATTACCGAACCACATCCTCGATAATGTGAGGAAACCAGGCATATGCAAATATTGTGAAAACATGCCACCTGAGTGTCAGGTTTAGAAAACTCAAGTAGCCCGCTGATGGCATTTATCCGTGTCTTTAATAACACAAGTCTAGCTGGAAGACATCTATGACCGTAAATATGGCGCAAGTAACAAATTTGACATCTCTCTAGAGTAGCTCTGGCTTATTAGGCCTTATCCGACCTAACGTATTGATCAGCCTCCAATATTTCAACCTATGTTTTGTTTTTCCTGATCAAATCACCAATATTTCAACTTACGTTATGTCATCACTCACATGTTTTGAATAGAAACAAGGTAATCAGTTGTTTTAAGATCTCTCGCAATACAACTACTTCAGATATTTTCTTATTATTTTATTAATATTAATAAATTTTATTATTATTCTTACTATTATTTATAAAAAATAATATTATATATAATTGTAGAGTAGGTAAGTATCGTAAAATCGTTATAAAAAATAATAGATCTATTATTAAAAAATTATTTTTTAAAATAAATCTTATATTTATTAAATTTTTTATAAAAAAAAAAATATTATGCAACACTTACACTCTTCACAATTAAAAAAATCATTTTCCTTTTACAAATCATATGAGATACAGCCACCACCTGCGCGTATTTTCCTCTAGCTGTGAAATGGTTCCACGGTGATGCAGCCATTTTTTAACTATGTTAATCACAAATTCCTTGGCAAGTACGTACATACATGGAAAATGCTAGATCCCCCGCTAGCTCTCAGTGTTTTATTTTATTTTTTCTTTTTCTTAATGATTGAGAAAACATTTTTTAATATTATTATGAATTTTTTTATTTTTTTAAATATTTAAAAGTATCAAAAAATGATGTGAAAAAACAAATATTTTTTCTTTCTAAGCCTAGCAAGAGCTCCCAACAGAACCCCCAACAGTGGCTAAGGATCCTACATACATATATATATATATATATATATATATATGTATGTATGTGTGTGTGTGTAATGTTAAAATAATGCTAAATTCATTGAGATTGGGTCTCGACACTTTTTTTTTTTTTTTACTTACTCATTAAGTAAGTATTTTTCAATAACATTGTGAATTTATTTTTAAAATCTTTTCAAAGATACAAAAAATATATGAAAAAAAGAAAACATTTATCCTTATGAAAGAATTTGTAGGACTATAACATGGTGGGTGTATCACAAAGTTGTATATATACACATTGAAGTAGGGGTAAAAATTTAAATCGAAAAACTGGAGGATCGGCCCGAACCGAAATGGATTGGTTGGTCCAGTTTTCAACAAGTCTGGTTTCTATTATTGACTTTTCAGGACCAGACTGGACCTATTTATAAAATATATAAAATTAATTTTTAATATTATGTAAATATTTTTATATATAATATATATAATTATATATGAAATAATTTTATATTATAATTTATAATATAAAATTTTAATCTTGAATATAAAAATTTATTTGATCATTGTTATTAATATAAAATACATTTTATGGTTTAATAAATTCGTAACATATTTTTTTAATAAATATATAATATATTAGTAATATACATTAGTAATACTAATATATTTAATATATTAATTATATTTTATTTTAATACTATATTCTTTTTAATGATATTAGCACTTGATGAAAATAAAAAAATCAAATAAAATCTAATGAAATCGATAAAATCAAAAGTACGGATTTAGATTATTTGGAATCGATTTTTAAAAATATAAAATTAATATATACGAATCCTAAAATTTATACAAAATTAAATCCAACTGAACCGGCTAGACCCTACTCTGAATTATGAGCCTAGTTCTAGATGATTGAGACCCGTAGAAAAGTAAACTCCTTGGAATACAGGGTATTGATGGTTGGTTGCTCAATTAAGTTCCCGTCTGCCTCCGAGTAAATGCTTAACCAAATGTTCGTAGTCTTCCTGGGAGATATGTGAGTGAGAGAGAGAGAGACGTCATTATCCATCGACGATATTACGATATCTTATCTCCTATCCTACGAGGATGTCCTTCTTTTTCTTATTTTTATTTATATTTAATTTTTCGGATAGATAAATTTGTTTTTAAATTTCTTATTCCACCTTATCTCCCTTGCTACGGAAGAGTGAGATATCAACGGATGTTTGGAAATATATTTTATCCCGTATCATTCATTTTATTTTATTTTTTAAATATTATTTAAATATAAATAATTTTAAATGAATCATTATAATTTTTTTAAAATTTTAAATAAAAAATAACAATTTTTTTAAACTTCAAAATAAAAATAATAAAAATCTTGGCTCGCCCTGCGCCGACTTGGTTGACTGGGTCAAGACGACCCCCCCTCTTCTCGAAGGCAAATGTCTTGCGTTTTCACTGTCAAGTCCAGGCTTGGCTTAAATCTATTCTGTTTCCTGGTTGATTTCACAAATTAGTTCTGCAAATCTTGAACAATTTCAAAGTGGAAGAGATTCTTTCATCAAAATGTTTTCCTTCAATCCTTTCTTTCTTCCCGTCGTGTTACTTCTCATGCTTGGCTCCCTCAGCCTGACCACTCGTGCCGCCGATCCAGTTTCTCTCTACCACTTCTGTGCAGACAATACCTTCTCCCAAAATAGCCTCTACAATTCCAGTCTCAACTCCCTCCTCTCTTCCCTCTCCTCCAACGCCAGCCGCAACATCGAATTCTACAACACCACCTCCGGCCAGAACACCTCCGACCCCGTCTACGGCCTCTTCCTCTGCCGCGGCGACGTCACTTCCCAAATGTGCCGGACATGCGTGGCTGCCGCGACCAAAGAGCTCGCCGCTAAATGTTCAAGGGAAAAGGTTGCTGTTATTTGGTATGACGAGTGCATGATTCGCTACTCCAACGAGTCTATCTTTTCCACCGTGGCCGTAATGCCCCGGATTCATCTGTTGAACACACAGAACATCACGGAGCAGGACCGATTTAACCGGCTGGTGAACACGACGATGACTGACTTGGCGAGTAGGGCCTCGAACTTTCCAATCGGAGTAAAAAAATTTGGAACCAATCTAACGAAATTTTCCGAGTTTCAAAATCTGTACAGCCTTGTACAGTGCACGCCGGACCTGTCTAGCGCCGATTGCAACTGGTGTCTGCAGACAGCTATCAACAGTCTTCCGATATGTTGTGGTGGGAAGCAAGGGGGAAGGGCTCTGTTTCCTAGTTGTAACGTTAGGTACGAATTGTACCCATTTTACACGGATGCATCTACGCCGCCCCCTCCTGCGTCAGGGCCTGCATCTCCGCCTCCACCTACGGGCTCTGCACCTGGATCAAAAGGTAAAGTGGAGAACCCGTTTGGCTGCTTTTCATTCTCCTACTATTATTATTATTATTATTATTATTATTATTATTATTATGTTGAGGGATAGAAATATGGAAAAATTTAATTTTAAGTATAATTATGTATTAATATGTGTATTAATTTAATGTGATTGATAAAAAATAAATTTTATTAAAAATAATACTTATTTAAATTTTAAATATAAAAAAATCAATATTAATACGCAGATTAGTATGTAACTTTACTTATATATAGTAAAACTCTAAAAATATAAGGAAAATAGCAATATATATCCCTCTCAGCATATTTATACAAATTATCTCATTTTATTTTATCTTATCTTATTTTATTTAATTATTATAATTTTTTTAATTTATCACATAAAATATAATAAATAATTTAATTTTTAAAAATTTTAAAATAAAAATAATATAATAAATAATATTATAATAATATTTTATTTTATTTTAAACTTTCCTCTTATATTATATTATCTGTGTGATCAATTAATATCTAAATTTTTATGCTCAGAAAAATAAATAAAACAAAACCCATTCTCTCATTAAAATATATTAAAATATAGGAAAGTTAAAACGTGTAAGTCATGCCTAGCTAGTTGGGTTGCAATTATGAGTGATATGTTAGTGCAAATACGTATATATAAAAAAAAAAAAAAAGTTGAATTATTATATAAACATTCATTTATTAATTCCCTTTTCTGCCATGTCCACATTTGAAAATTATTTTGAGATTAATACACTAGACCTGCCAATATATGAACTGAAGAAGTCCATTAATAATTAGGTATCGATGGCCACTTAGCAAGTGGACAAAAGGATGGAGTAAAACTTGTTGTGAAAATGTGTTGTGTGGATCATTAATTTTTTTTTTTTTTAATTAAGTTTTTCGGGTGCTAAAGTGTCTAGTTCATTAGTAGTTTTTTTATTTCAACCAAAGCTGCTTTCCCTTTTGTGCTTGTGTTTGTTTGTGCTTAATGGTCTTTGGACCAGTCCAAATTACATGCTTATTCACCAAGAGTCGTAACTGCTGTTTCTGCAGGAAAAACAAAAATCTCAACAACCACGATAGTCGCCATTGTTGTTCCAATTGCTGTCTCCGTGCTGCTATTCATTGTGGGCTGCTGTTTCCTAATTAGGAGACGTAGAAAGAAGTTCGATGCAGGAAAAGGAGACAATGGTAAGGAATATATATATATATATATATATATATATTTCTGTTTCTTAGCTATGATCAGCTTCTATGTTTTTGTGTTTGTAATTTTACATGCTGCTCTTTGAATATCAATCTCTTATGTTTATTGTTTGCATTTGTAGCTTTAAATGATATTACCACTGTAGAGTCCTTGCAATTTGATTTTAGTACAATTGAAGCTGCGACAAACAAATTCTCCGACAACAGCAAGCTAGGTGAAGGTGGATTTGGTGTGGTTTACAAGGTATGGAATTGCTTTACATTGCTTGGTTTCTTTCTTTTCAGTAATAGTATCACTTTGTCGGGATAATACCTCATTAAATATAGTAAATTAAAGACTTACAACTATGAGTGATTTGGAATTCACATTTTTTTTTATTGGAATTATATAAATTGTGCGAAGTAAACAGTTTTAAAGATTGACCGTTGAACATTTTCAGGGTACACTTTCTAATGGACAAGAAATAGCTGTGAAGAGGCTCTCGAAAAGATCTGGACAAGGTGCAGAACAGTTTAAGAATGAGGTTGTATTGGTAGCTAAGCTTCAACACAGAAATTTAGCGAGGCTTTTGGGATTTTGCATAGAAGGAGAAGAAAAGATACTCGTCTATGAGTTCATACCCAACAAAAGCCTTGACAATTTCCTATATGGTATGCCCAACCTTGCATATGTCAAATGTTCTCGTGACATGTTGATTTAAATTCTAACTTCTGAAAGATATATATGTTTTTTTTTTTTTTTTATCTATCCTAATAGAGTAATTATTATAATGAACTTGTAGACCCTAGAAGACAAAGACAGCTGGATTGGTCCAAGCGTTACAAGATAATAGACGGAATTGCTCGGGGAATTCAATATCTTCATGAAGATTCTCGACTCAAAATTATACATCGTGATCTCAAAGTCAGCAATATATTGTTAGATGCCAACTTGAATCCAAAAATTTCAGATTTTGGCATGGCGAGGATTTTTGGAGTCGATCAAACGCAGGGAAACACAAGTAGGGTTGTTGGAACATAGTAAGCTCCGAACCTTTTCTTTTGTTTTTCATGATCACAGCTACATGTAAATTCATTGTTTTTCCCAACATATATATCGCATAAATCTAACAACGTAGGTAAAAAGTGGATCATTCGTTAAAACCATAATAAATAGTATTATTGGAGTAAGGTTTAAAGAACTCTAGTTGTCTTTTAACACAACCGTATTTTTGGTGCTGGTTTGCAGTGGCTACATGTCTCCAGAGTATGCAATGCATGGAGAATTTTCTGTGAAGTCAGATGTTTATAGTTTTGGTGTCTTGATTCTAGAAATTATCAGTGGCAAGAAGAATAGTACTTTTTATGAATCAGATGGTGCTGAGGACCTCTTGAGCTATGTGAGTTTGAACTAATTGTAATTTTTTTTCCTTTTCTTTAATATCATCTTTGCACTACATTATAACAAAAACTGATGCAGGCATGGATACATTGGAGGAATGGTACGCCCATGGAATTGTTGGATCCAGTTTTGGGGGATTCTTATTCAAGAGATGAAGTCATGAGGTGTATCCATATTGGGTTATTATGTGTTCAGGAAGATCCGGCGGACAGACCCTCCATGGCGTCAATAGTTCTCACACTCAATAGCCACTCTGTTACACTGCAAGCACCTCAGCAGCCTGCATTTTTCCTTCGCAGTAAAACAGACGGGCCAACAAAGGTTCTGGAATCAGGTCAATCCACGAGCGCATCAATACCATTGTCAGTCAATGAAGCATCCATTACGGAACTACACCCTCGATAGTTACATATATACATCCAACTTGAGGGATCTTTTGCTTGCAGAATATGAACTGAAGAAAATTATGTTCAATGGTTCCAATTGGTGTAGGTCGAACATGATCATGAGTTCAAACGTCCCTTCTGTATGTTTGGGGTATGTTATGCTATTTAGTCATGCATGGTGTTGAGCATGAATAAGTGGGGGCTGGGCTTCTGTCATGCATGCATGCCAACTTAATCTTGTTTACTTTAATTAAAAATATATATGGTCCATGATAATTTTGATTATAAATAAAATTTGGCTACCTAGTGTGCAAATTAATGTTGAAGAATAGAGCATGGCGATCGATTGCACTTCAATGAGTATCAGTTGATCCGAAGGAAATCAAAACTTAAAATTCAACGAGTCATTTTGTTTACGAGTAAGTGCTGAGAAATATTCCGTAAATATTTTTTTCATTTGTATTTTAAGATTTTTCTTTTTAAACATCATTTAGCTATAAAATATTTTCAATTTCAAATCTTTGACTTTTTTTATCTAATCGTTATTTAATTTAAAATTTTTTCAAACTCCGCAACAAAATATAAAAAATAATACAATTTTTTTAAATTTTACAATAAAAATAATATTAAAAAAAGTCACCAATGTTTTATATTTTTTTATTTAACGAATAAGGAAATATTTTAAATAATTTTATAATTTTTTAAAAAAATATTTAAAATAAATTTATAAAAAAACAAAAAAAAAATAAAATAACTTTATTTTGATCTATTTATGACTTTTATCTGCGAGGATACCTTTACTAAACTTTTGCAAAAGTTGATATCCAGAAGGTGTTAATTTCTTATGTTAGGTTTTTCAGCACCCGAAGACGGAAAAGTCAAGAAGCGTTAAGTCATCGCATGAGCCAAGATGCCCATCGTGGTGTAATGATCGGGGTGTAATGGTCACCATCATTATCGCCTTATCTTCGTCTCCGTGGATCTCACTTGTGGACCATGGTATGAGTTTCAGTGAAACAGAAGGCAAAATAGGAGAAAATCATTGGTAAAGTGAACCTGGCGATGCCTGTAAAGTGCAAACTTTAATTTGGGAGTAACAGTGTGAGAAAACCATTGCCAAGAAAAAAATGGCTTCTTGCAAGTTTTCCTTATGCCTTGTGTGTCTAATCTCCCTCATAATAACCTTGTTGAGCCTCACCATTGAAGCAGCTCCTACTTACGCATCTCACTACTGCCAAAATACAACCTTTTTCACTCCCAGCAGCACCTACCAAGCCAACCTCGACTTCCTCCTCTCCGCTCTTTCTTCTAACTCCACCCTTCCCGAGGGATTCTACAGAGTGAATACCGGAAAGAACCCTCCCGACGTGATCATCGGCCGGTTTCTCTGCCGTGGTGATCTGACCCCGGACCTCTGTCAAAACTGCATCTCTACTGCAATTGAAGATGTACGGAAACGCTGTCCGTTTGACAAAGTGGCCCTTATCTGGTACGATGAGTGCACGCTACAGTACTCCAACGATTCCCTCCTGAACGACATGGTACCATTTGTTAATATTGCCAGTAGCAACAAGAGCGTCGTAGAGCAGGACCGCTTCAACAGTTTGTTGTCCAGCACAATGAAGTCGTTGGCGGCACGAGCGGCCAATTCTCAGTCGGACAAGAAGTTTGCGACGGAGGAAGTTAAATTTACGAGCTCACAGACTCTGTACGCCCTGGCGCAGTGCGCGCCCGAGCTGTCTGTCGAATCGTGCAAGACATGCTTGGAAAGCGCCATCGGCTCTATTCCTCAGTGCTGCGCTGGAGTACAGGGCGGAAAGGTTCTGCTTCCGAGCTCTAATATCAGATATGAGTTGTACCCATTTTACAATCATACTGCTGGACTTCCTGTTCCAGGTAAGGCATACAAGTTCGTTCTTCTACTTGAAAAAGAAATTAATTTCTCCAACAAATCAAGTCTGGGCATATAATGAATAAAATGAATAGTGTGTTTTATATAACGGATTTCAAATAGAATTTTTCTAGAAAAAATTCACCAACTTCACTGGCAACATTAAATTGCTCTGTAATTTCACCTGCGGTTTTCGATCAAGGTTTCTTGAGAAAAATGAAAATAATAATAATAATAAGCATCTTAATATGATTTCTTTCATTTTTTTCGCAGGAAAGAGAAAGTCAACGTCATCTTCAACTATCATCGCCGTTACTGTCCCACTTGCTGGCTCTATGATACTTTTCTTAGTAGGCTTGTACTTCCTGCGTAGAAGAACAAGGGAGAAATACAATAATTTACCGGGAGAAAAAGGTAAACAATAAAAAGTTTAGTTGTCATCATCATCTGTAATAAATCTCTGAACTTCTTGCCGCTGCCCACCATTTTGCTATGGTAATTTTTTCTTTCTCACCGTTTGGTTGTGTAGTTGCCATGGAAATTTTATCTGCAGAGTCCTTGCAATTTGACTTGGCTACAATTGAAGCTGCCACAAACAATTTCTCTGACGATAACAAGATTGGTAAAGGTGGTTTTGGTTCGGTTTACAAGGTAAGGATATATTATTATAAAAACGATTCATATACATATACACACGAGAATGGAATGTTCTAAACTTGTTCCAACTATATTTTTAGGGTGTTCTTTACAACGGACAAGAAATAGCAGTCAAGAGGCTATCCAGAAGCTCCGGGCAGGGTGCAATAGAATTTAAGAACGAGGTTGTGTTAGTTGCCAAACTTCAACATAGAAATCTAGTGAGGCTCTTGGGATTTTGCTTGGAAGGAGAAGAAAAGATACTCATTTACGAATATGTGCCCAACAGAAGCCTTGATTACTTTTTATTCGGTTTGGCCATCTGAACTCATGCCTAGTTCTTTGATTTATAATTTATTGTGCCCAGTAGGTTGCATGATAAGCATTTCTCTTTAAATAACATGACATCTCCAAAGGCAGTACCAATGATTCGAACCACTTGTCATTAACTTTTTACAAGTGGAATCACTGCTTATAAGACACTGAGTTTTAAAAAGTAATGAAAGTAAAGTTAATCTTTCCAAATGATTCAACTCTGTCATCATCTCTATGATAATTACTGAATTCTAATATTTGATTTTGCCAATTTTATAGACTTTGAAAGGCAACGGCAATTGGATTGGTCAAGCCGTTACAAAATTATTGGAGGGATTGCCAGAGGGCTTCTTTATCTTCATGAAGATTCTCGGCTTAGAATTATACATCGTGATCTCAAAGCTAGCAATGTTTTATTAGATGCAAATATGAATGCAAAAATCTCAGATTTTGGCATGGCAAGGATAGTTGTAGTTGATCAAACTCAAGCAAATACAAATAGAATTGTTGGGACATAGTAAGTATTCAATCACTATATCTGTCTTTGCATGATCTGAATTGTCAAGTTTATTTATTGTCTTATAGAATGTGGAAATTATTGAGAAGGAAAAGATAGGCTTTACTTGTTTCAGAGTTCTGTTTGAATTCATATTAATGGTGATAAATTGATCCATGAGCTTCCTCCGATTGCCAATCTATTTTCTGGGCGCGGGCTGTATGAAACCTTTTGTGCATTTCATATTTTAAGCTGAATACCTTAAATATCATGACATATTTTAACAGATTTACTTATATGATCGGATTTCCAAATTTTACTTGTTATATTTCCTTAGTATAGGCATATAACTTCAGCATTGGTTTGTAGTGGTTATATGTCTCCAGAGTACGCGATGCATGGAAGATTCTCGGTGAAATCTGATGTGTTTAGCTTTGGGGTCCTACTTCTTGAGATTATAAGTGGAAAGATGAACAACTGTTTCTTTCAATCAGAACACAATGAGGACCTCTTAGGCTACGTGAGTATGGATCAGGCTCATGTTTCAATATTGTGTTAATTTGTGAATACTAGTATAGCTAATCCGCTTCAAGTACTGAAGCAAAAAACATAATTGGGGTGAATCTAATACTGCAGGTTTGGAAAAAATGGAAGGATGGAAGACCCTTGGAATTTTTGGATCCAACTCTTAGGGGTTCATTCGCGAAAAATGAAGTAATTAGATGCATTCATATTGGATTATTGTGTGTTCAGGAAGATCCAGCCAGCCGACCTACAATGGCAGCAATAGTTCTCATGCTCGACAGTCACTCTGTTACCCTCCAATTACCTCAGCAGCCAGCATTTCTGCTCCGGAGTAGGGCAAGGAAGAACATGCCGTCAGATGTGGTGGAGCCTGATAGTTCTACAAACCAGTCAGTGCCATGGTCTATTGATGAAGCATCAATCACTCAACTGCACCCTCGTTAGTGCTAGGAAGCAAGGCGCTGTCAATACTAATTTACTTGTTAGTTCTCTCCAAATAATGAAACTAGCACTCATGTTTGCCGGTTTTTGTTTGAGGAATGTAAAGTTGGAGAGATGCACAAACATGGATTTTGTGGTCATAACATTTTGCGACTACCGCTCATTGGGCTATGTTATATTAGAATACAAATGGGAGTTTGGAGATAGGTGTGAATGAGGAAGTAGACTCTTGAAAGAGAGACAATACCAGGATTTGGGAATAACTATTTCTTTTACTCATATATAAAAAGTGGTTTTACATATTAGGTCCAGGCATGTGAAAAATAATAATAAGATCTTCACTCAAAAGTCAAAACATTGACTTTTGGTGCTAAATGTTGATACTAATTGATAACCATGCAACAAGGTGTTCGATAGAGATTCTATGTGATTGCATGATTATATTGAATGGTCTCGTTACGGGGAGAGAAAAATAAATTATATGTATGATTTTTGGGCAGAATAAATCTCATATGGTAATTTAATGTTATATTTATCTCTTTTTATTATGACCATTCATTAAAACCCGGCCTGCACTGAAATCTAGATAATTGGGTGTTCAGTTATGATTTTCAGCCCGGGTCAATTTTAAAACCGGCCCAATCCGGACCAGTTACGGGTATGAAACCCGAGTATCAAATTTAATCCCGGTATCCAGTTTTTATTTAAAAAAAAAAATTTTTTGATTGTGATTTTTTCTCTCACCTCTCTTTCTCTCCTATGGTAATTTAATGTGATATTTATCTATTTCTATATTAAACCACTCAATTTAATTAAAAATTAGGAGAAGATCAATCTCAACTGATGGAATTGAAGAATTTACAGAAAATAAATGCAATTGTTATTTTTATTTTTATTATTATTTTTGTATGAAAAGTGAAACTTAAAAAGAAGTTACAAAAATAGGCGGCGTGTTCTTTCCAACTTCCATCCCCATCAGCTTCGCGGCAATTGTTATATATTTTTCTGTCAGAACCTTCAAGGCAAGGTTCATCGTTAATTCAGAGCTTCCTTCGCTTTCAGCCTCTATAGTCACAATTAATAATAAAAAATAAGAATTTCTCAAAAAAAAAAAAAAATAGAAAATAAGAAAGGAAAAAAAGGCTGAAAGAAAAATATTGTTGAACCGGACGCGCACAAGTTGGTCGAAGTTGCTTTCGTAGACCCCCGTGTCGAGAGTCTCCAACTGCATTATTCAGTCAACCATGTCTGCAAGATCACCACTGAACTTTACCAACCAGAGAGACCCAAAATGAAACAAATGCGAAACCCAAGAATCATTGAGAGTAGAGCACCACCAGAATGCCTTCTTGGAAATATCCCGTCGTGTTTTTGTCTCTCCTCGCGATTACCTCCCTTAGCCTTACCAGTGAAAGCGCACCCACTTACAGTGGTCGCTCCTGCTCAAACTCAACCTTCTTCACCGCTAACGACACCTTCGAATCCAACCTCAATTCCGTTCTCTCCTCTCTTTCCTCAAACGCCACACGGGCCGGTACCGGGTTTTATAACGCCTCGGCCGGTGAGGACCCAACTGACGTGGTTTACGGGCTCTCTCTCTGCCGGGGCGACGTCAGCACCGCCGTCTGTCAAGACTGCGTTGCCACCGCGACCAAAGAGATACGACGGCGCTGCCCCTTGGACAAAGTTTCTATAATATGGTACGACGAGTGCTTTTTACGTTACTCCAACGAATACATCTTCGGTACCTTGAGCACAGATCCGGCGTTATACCTGATCAACACTGGAATGATCCAAGAGGCGGACAGGGAACGCTTCAGCCAATTGTTGTCGGGCAACACAACCAATTTGTTGGCGACACGGGCCTCGAATTCTCAGTCGGGAAAGAAGTTTGCGACGGAGGAAGAGGAGTTCAACAGTTATCAGACACTGTACAACCTGGTGCAGTGCACACCGGATCTGACTGCGTCCGATTGCTATAGTTGTTTACAAAAAGCCATTCTTCCAATATGCTGCGGTGGAAATCAAGGTGGAAGGGCTCTGCTACCGAGTTGTAACCTCAGATAGGGGTGTAAATTTTAACCGGAAAACCGGTCCGGTCCGGTCCGGTTGTACCGGTTTTGAACCGGTCCGGAACCGGTCCGGTTCGGTTCCAGCCATTTTTAGACCGGACCGGACCGGTACTATTTAATATGTGTATATTTTTTTATTTATTTAATGTTATATGTTATATATTTTATATTATATATAATTTTTTTATATATAATATATAATAATATAAATTATAATTATATATAAGATAGTGTTATTTTAATTTATAAAATAAAAGTTTAATCTCAAACATGAAAATTTAATTGATCATATGCTTTAAATATATAATATTATAAATATATATTATTTATTAATAACATTGTCATCCCAATTGCTGTTGCCATGGTTCTCTTCTTGGTGGGCTTTTGCTTCTTTCGGAGGAGAGCAATGAAGAAATACAATATGGTGTCCAAAGAAAACGGTGAAGAATAAATGTTTCTCAATCATGGAATCTATTTAAGCTCTGTCTCTGTTGTCTAAACAACGTTGGACTGAAATTGAACAACGTTGGACTGAAATTGGTCAGTTTAAAATTGTTGTATTTACTGTTTGATTGTGTAGTGGGAAATGAAATTAAAACCATAGAGTCCTTGCAATTTGACTGGGATGTTGTGCCTAAAGCCGCCCAGAAATCACACCCACAATAGATAGAGACAATATTTAAGTGGTTCGGCAATTTGCCTACGTCCACTGAGCGGAAACACTATATTCAAAACAACTCTATCTCAAATGGCACACTACACACACTCTCTTGCTTCTCTCTCTCAATGGGATGAATTTCCCTTCATATGACCTCTCCTATTTATAGGAGAGGCTCAACCCTTCTCCCTCCACATATGTGCTGGAATGCACAAGCTAAACACTCAATGAAAGCACTTAGTGAGGAATATCATCATGTGAATTGGACACCACCAACACATGGGCACACATAGTGGATGGCACACATAGAGTGGGTGGATGGCACACATGGGGTGGTCCCTCAACAATCACCCCCTCCACCCAAGTGTGCCACATTATGATACTACATGTTGTATCCTTCCAATGATTTCATCCCTTTATCGAAATGTTCGTTTGCCATGAGAGATCTCCGCTACCAAATGCGCCCTAAGGCGCCAATGCACCCGTGGGTGCTCAGCAGTATGAGATATTAATCAAGTCCAAACAGTGTTGGAACTTGATCCCGGTGACGACCTTTGTCAACATATCTGCTGGATTATCTTCAGTGCCAATCTTCTGAAGTAGAATGTCCCCTTCTTCCAATATCTCACGTACGAAGTGGAAACGGACATCTATATGCTTTGTTCGAGAGTGATATACTTGATTCTTGGCCAGATGAATTGCACTCTGACTGTCACAGTAAACGGTAACCTCTAGCTGCTTAAAGCCCAAATCTGTTACCAATCCCTGTAACCAAATGGCTTCTTTCACGGCTTCTGTTACAGCCATGTATTCAGCCTCAGTTGATGATAGTGCAATTGTCGATTGCAAAGTTGATCGCCAACTAACTGGTCCTCCAGCCATAGTGAACACATATCCAGTTGTCGATCGGCGTTTGTCAAGATCACCTGCATAGTCTGAGTCAACATACCCAGTTACTAGACTATCTTCACTCTTCTCGAACTTCAAACCAATATCTACGGTTCCTAAAATGTACCGTAGAATCCACTTAGCCGCATGCCAATGAGTCTTTCCAGGATTATGCATATAGCGGCTAATTAAGCTAACGGCCTGGGAGATATCAGGTCGTGTACACACCATGGCATACATTAAGCTTCCTACAACACTTGCATATGGGACATTTCTCATGTAGTCCCGCTCTTCATCAGTTTTAGGAGACTGCAATGCACTGAGCTTGAAATATGGGGCCATTGGAGTACTCACCGGCTTCGTCTTTGAGTCGATGTTGAAGCGTTGCAGTATTCTCTTCAGATACTGCTTCTAAGTAAGGTGAACTATACCTTTCACCCTATCTCTGCTGATCTCCATCCCCAGTATTCTTCGAGCTTCTCCCAGATCTTTCATGTCAAACTCACGACTTAACTGAGTTTTTAAGCGATCTATCTCCCCCTTGCTTTTACATGCAATTAACATATCATCTACATATAAAAGCAAATAAATGAAAGATCCATCTGCAAGTTTTCTGAAATATACACAATGATCGTATTGGCAACGAGTGTATTTCAGATCCATCATAAAACGGTCAAACCGCTTATACCATTGCCGAGGTGACTGCTTCAAGCCATAGAGAGATTTCTTCAGATTGCATACCCAGTTTTCTTTACCAGCTTCTTTGAATCCTTCTGGTTGAGACAGATAAATCTCCTCTTCCAGATCACCATGCAAGAAAGCTGTCTTTACATCAAGCTGTGCTAACTCCAGATCATATTGTGCAACCAAAGCTAGCAATATCCGAATGGATGAATGCTTCACAACAGGAGAGAATACTTCACTGTAGTCAATTCCCTCTGTCTGAGCGTAGCCCTTGGCTACCAACCTAGCTTTGTATCGCACTCCATTCTTAGCAGCTTGATCATCTTTCTGATTGAAGATCCACTTACAGCCAATTGTCTTCTTTCCTTTTGGAAGCGGCACAAGCTCCCAAGTCTGGTTCTGGTGAAGAGATTGCATCTCTTCATTCATTGCCTTTGTCCATTCAACCTGTTCACTGGACTGTATGGCTTCCCTGTAAGTGGTTGGGATCTCACCCCCTTCAGCTGGTAATGCATATGTCACATAGTCTGTATAACGTGACGGTACACGTTTCTCTCTTCTCGGTCTGTTGGTTGCTATTGATTCAGGTTGTATTGGAGGTACTGTGACTGGACTATCAACCTCATCTTGTCCGTGCTCTCCATTTGTAATGTTGATAAAAAGTATTAAAAATTATGTAGTGTTGTCACTCAAGCATTTTAATAAATATAATATGAATTTAAATAGTTTCAATAAATTTGTCATTTATATGAAATTAAAAAGAAAAAAAAAAGCAGTTGTTAGACAATTTAAAAATAATTACAACTTTTTAATTGGTAGAAAGTACAAAAAGTACAAAAACATTTAAAAAAAGCAGTTGTTAGACAAATCGATTGAATCGGCCTAAATCTATCAATTCAATAAATGATTAAAAAAGTACAATAACATTGATTCGATTTCTTACTAATTCAATTTAAATAGACTGAAACAAATCGTTTTTTCAATCTTCTTGTTATTGATTTATTATGACCTCAACTAAGCATTCGATCAATATCCAGAAAACGAATTATTTTCCATCCACTTGCAAAGTTCGATCAGGAAGGTCAGAGCTCTTGTTTTATATCTTCTGCGGGGCGGTGGCAGTCAACTTAAAATAAGTGAGTGGCCCCATGGATGGGCTAGTGGCTGATCGGCCAACCCTAGGAGCCATTAAGGTCCATGTTTAATTAATTATCATTTAGGTATCTAGATATGATTATTATTTTGGCTGACTTTTCTTATTCTTCTCTACCACTCACGTCTTAATCATTCGCTCCTTTGAAAGTTGCAAAGTATACACTGTGAATTCCATCGTCAACGTAGAAATTAAGAAATTTTATACATATATGATGCTAAAAATATGGGTCCCTCTACGGGAACTATAGTGTGCACCGATAGATTTATTTTATTTAAATTTGATAATAAAGATGAAGATAGATAAGTCATTGCTAATGCTCTGTTTTGATTCACATGTCCCATTGCCAGGAAATCAGGTTATTGTTTCCAGGTTTGTTCTCATCGAGTGCAGTCTCAGTCAAAAGTTTGAATAATTCATAGATTAATTATTAGTCAAAGTGAGATCTTTAACACGTGCTGTGGCAAATTTTAATCAGTTCCATCTATTACAAATTTCGCTCATCCTAATAAAAGGAAGAGACATGTCATGTTCTAAGGCTGTTAAGTAATGAAATCTTTTTCTTATTTTTCAAAAAATATAAAATAAAATCATAATACTTTAATTTTATTTTTTTAAAAAAATATGGGCGAAGAGGAAATCAAAAGACACATCTCGGCAACTCAGCCGCCACAGGATGCCTAGTTTCGGCCCTCCATGCATGGTGGTCCTATCCAGGTGACGAGGGCGGAACAACGTGGGTATTATAAATATAATTATAAGTATAAAGTTTAATTTCTAATGCAAATTTATAAGCTGTCTTACAGACATAAATTTTTAGAAATTAATATAAACTTATAGACAATAATCAATGAAAAAGGCAAAACTGTTGGAAATTGGCTACAAGCAGCTAATAAAGAGAGAAATATTTTAATCACATAAAAATATTGTATAAAAGTAAATTTATAAATTAATATATTTTAATGTGGTACGTAGATTTTATTATATTATATAAAATTATGTTACTTGTAAATTTTCTTTTATAAATTTTTTTTATAATTATAACAGTCATCATAAAGTAAAGGGATAGCCCACGAAGATAGATGCTCAATGGATGGCATAGAAAAGAAAGGCCTTTGATTCAGCTCCAATTCTATAATTCCCTCTGTGCTCTACTCTTTAGCCTTCAGTAGGATGGATATGAAAGGGCCATCCATCTACGCAGGTGGAGGGACGATTCTTTTTTTAACTTGGTTTCATGTCATGCATCGCACGACATTGATCCTGTGAAAAAGACTGTTCTTAAATGTTTGAACTTTCTTCATCGGTACCATTTATTCCACGCGTTCAAGTTTGTGTTATGAGAAATGCTTTCTAGGTCGGGCTGAAAATTCTACAAAAACAGCCATCCATTCAACTAACTCCACGTAAAAAAATACACTGTAATGAAAATACACTCCAACGCATAGAATCACGGTAGTATGTAGCGCAGCCCTTTTGTCTTCTCATTTGCATTGCCCGCCCCTCTCTACCCCTCTCTTCCTCCCTGCATCCCTCTGCACCGCCATCAGTCTGCTGGTTTTCCTCCTACAGCTACTTTGACATCACCGAGATCGACGAAGTCAACACCAATGAGCTCTATAATGCCGTCCATCTCTACCTTAGCTTTGGAAACGGATTAAACAGAGTGAATAAACTTTTTTGGTCCATTTTCATGGCTTCCAAGCCACATATTCTATCAACTTTAATTCAATTTCTTTATTTTTCAATGCAAAGGTGAAATTCTGGATTTGAGTTGGAATCAATCTTGAGAACTCTACCCCAGCAAAACCAAAATAAAATCCAGAAAAATGAAAAAGAAACCGAACGGTCTGAACGATCTCGCCCAGGAAAAATAAAACTACGCCTGAAAGAAAAGTCTAAAATGAAGAAGAAGAAAAAACGGTGAAAGCCAAAAAGGATAAAATATAAAACTGGAGCCAAACATCAAAGCAAGAAAAAAAAAAGTCTAAAGAGAAGCCTAGCTTCTGTTTTATATTGTCGGGTTGAAAACTCAGAATCAGATTTGGAATCGGACAAGGATTGATTCATGGGCAATTCAAGAAGTTGAATAGGGTGATTCATGGCAATTTTGAATCAATTATTTAAATGTTGATAAAAAAGTATTAAAAATTATATAGTGTCACTCAAGCATTTTATATCATTTATAAAAGACTATAAAATATAAATTTATTGACTAGTTTCAACAAAAATATAATATGAATTTAAATAGTTTCAATAAATATGCCATTTATGTATTTAACCTCAATTGTCAAATCTTCTTTTTTTTTTGCCTGGTAAAAACTATTAAGTTATAAATACATGGCAAATGCAGATATTTTTTGTACAATCACAAATTTAATATAAAATATTTATTCATCTCCTAAATTTTTTGTTCAACTAAAGTAAATAAATAACTACACATATTTTCTGTCAATTTTTCTACAATTCTTATTAAATGCAATGATGAAAAAGTTAATATATATTTAATTCTACCAAATTTTTATACGAGAAATTAAAAAAAAAAGGTTATTAGATAATTTAAAAATAATTACAATTTTTAATCGGTAGGAATAAGTTCAAATCGGTTTGAATCGACCTAAATATATAGATTGAAGGAATTCAATAAATGATTAAAAAAGTACAATAAAATTGATTCGGTGATTTCTTACTAATTCAATTTAAATCGATTGAATTAAATCGTTTTTTGGGTCTTGTTATTATGAACTCAACAAAGCATTCGATCAATATCCGAAAAACAAATTATTTTCCTTTCACTTGCAAAGTTCGATCCGGAAGGTCAGAGCTCTTGTTTTATATCTTCTGCGGGGCCATGGCAGTCAATTTAAAATAAATGAGTGGCCCCATGGATGGGCTAGTGAATGATCCACCCTTCAACCGCGTTGGAAAAGTATAGACACACTCACCATAAAAGCCATTAAGGTCCATGCTTCTCTACCACTCACGTTCCTTTGAAAGTTCCTTGGGAAAAGTATATACACACAAAATAAATGAGTGGCCCCATGGATGGGCTAGTGAATGATCCACCCTTCAACCGCGTTAGAAAAGTATAGACACACTCACCCTAGTAGCCATTAAGGTCCATGCTTCTCTACCACTCACTTTCCTTTGAAAGTTCCTTGGGAAAAGTATATACACACAAAATAAATGAGTGGCCCCATGGATGGGCTAGTGAATGATCCACCCTTCAACCGCGTTGGAAAAGTATAGACACACTCACCATAGGAGCCATTAAGGTCCATGCTTCTCTACCACTCACGTTCCTTTGAAAGTTCCTTGGGAAAAGTATATACACACAGTCCCACAAAGATTAATCATTCGTTCCTTTGAAAGTTCCAAAGAATAAATGGTAAAGTCCATCGTCAATGTAGAAATTAAGAAACTTCATACACATGAACAATGCTAGGATGCAAACTAGTACAAGTAATTTTGTTATTTTTTTAATTATTTTTTAACATCTTTAACTATTAAGAAAAAAATAAAAAAACTGGGTTGGCTCGTTGGCTATCTTGATATTATTCTTTCAAATGATATTAATGTATAATTAATTTAAATGATATTAACATATAAATTAATTTTAATTTTATTTCTAACTCCACATCTCATATTCCGACTAAAATGAAAAAATTTAGTGGAACTTTCAGTGGAGGTCGTCGCGCAGAGGAGGTGGTTGTGTAGTGGAGGTGGTCGCGTGAAAGGAGGTGGTCGCACAGAGGAGATAGTCACGTGGAGGTTGTCGTGCAGAAGAGCTAGTTGTGCAGTGGAGGTGGTTCTGCAGTGGAGATGTGGTCGCGCGAAGGAGGTGGTTGTATAGTGGAGGTGGTCGCGCGGAGGAGGTGGTGTGGATGAGATCGTCGCGCGGAGGAGTTGAGGCTGGTTGCTCGGAGGAGCTGAGGTTAGGGTCGCTCGGAGCAGCTTGAAGACAACCTGGGAGGGAAAATGGCTGAACAAGCGTTTATGTGTCTCTTAGTAAGAAAACAATGACGTAAGGTAATATTTGAAGAGAATTTGCTCAAGTATGATACATGCATGCCTATTCAAGTTACAACATCATTTCAACTGTTTTTGTCAATACTTTTGTGATTTTGGAAAAAAACGAATTAAGTACCTATCGATAAATTTATAATTTGACGGCGACACTGCAAATCGAGCATTAATATATGTATAGGATAATATAAGATATATATTTCGCTTAATTATTATCACCCGCATCCACTTATACACTTATAAATGTATGGGAAGCCCCGAATGAGAAAACCACTGCCGTTGGTCTTTACGGCCATGTGCAACGCGTCCAGGTTTTAAATAATTTTTTACTGGTTTTTACGTCCAAACTAAAATTTTGAAGGAGGGAAGAAAGTGATACGTTCATCTAGACTTCTTGGCCACTAGCCTGCATGATGCGTACTTCTATGCAAGCTTTTTGAAAATTGTGTACTAGTTAGAAAAATTAAACTTATATTAACTTATTTAATATATTTTAACTTAAAAAATTAAACTCTTTTTAATTTAAAAAAAATATATTTATCTCAATGAAATTTATAAAATATTACCATTTAAAACTTAAATCACTTTAATATCTAAACATAGCTATTTCATTTGTTTTTAGTGGCGCTACTGTTATACAAAACTTGTCATTTAGGACTTAACTTAGCATTACTTTTATCATTATTGGAAGGGTAATGACAAATGAACGTGAATGATCAGACTTGGAATTTTCAACATCTAGTTGCCCGCAGTGGTTGTGCTTGGAGGCTACAAATACAGAAGCAACATGACAAATTTCCAGATTGGCATCTTTAACAGCGCAAGTCCATCCTTCCTATTCTCCATAAAAGCTTCATAGCTCCTCGATTTGCAGGCCAAAGAGAGAGGAACAGAACAAGTTGAACAACTAAGATCATGTACTATTCAACGAAGAGAGAGGAAAAGAGAGGCATTCTTGATCAATAAATGATGACAATTACTCTTAAAAAAAAAAAAAAACTTTATTCCACGAACAGAGAAAGGCATTCTGGGTGGTCCATCGTGAAGAAAACGAATGGTCCCCTGCGCGGTGCAATAAATCCCTTTCAAGTCTGTACCCTCTAAACGCGTTAGGAAATAACTCCCTGAATTGACCTCTTACAAAGAGCCTTTGGCTTGCAGAGATGCTGTCTGGTCCATGTTTGGTCCATTTTATTTCCATATCTATATTTCTAATATATAAAATTATATAATTCAACTCATCGCTTTTTATTAATTTAGCTTTCAAATGATATTAACGTATAAATTAATTTTAAAATTTATTTCTGCAACACCCAGACCCTAGAGGAGCCAAATCACCTATAGAACGACGTGGTTTTGACTTGCCAATTTTTATTGCATTTTTTCCTCTCTTTTTAGTCGGTTTCTCATATTTATCCTCCCGTGATTTATCTCCTTTCCCAATAATCAAAACGACATTAAAACTAAAAAATTTGTAATGAAAATTTGGTTGACTGCGGTCTTGCGAGGGCTCGAACATGGGAGTCCGAGATGGTATTCCGAAGCCTTTGCAAACTCTGACTCCGATTATTTTAAAATCTAGTTTCAAGTCCACCAGTATATTAATATATATATTAATTTATTAGAATTGGTTAAAAAATAAATTTTATTAAAAATAATATTAATTTAAATTTTAAATATAAAAAAATTAATATTAATATACAGATTAGTACGCGATTTTACTTATATATAACAAAACTCGATTATTTTTCACCCTTTAATTCTGATTAATATTCCAAACTTTTAAATTTTTCATTCCGTCAAAGTCGGAGCTCCCACCCCCAATTCAAACATAGACTTAGTGCACTTGTATCTTAGAAAGTTAGCTTAGAAAATATCATCCTTACACGCACGACATAAAATGTGACCTTGTCTACAGTAGACAGACAGTGCTTTATGAGTTTCACATGACTGTTTGGAATTTTCAACATCGTGCACTTCGGGGCTTGAAATAATAAAGGCATGCAGAAACAGGTATACCTTTCTCATTCATCTTTCTCTCATCAAAGTTAGATTAAAAAAATAAACGGTATTATTCTGCCGCTAAGAGTGCCATCAAGTTTCTCTTTTAATTTTTTTTAAAATTTTTAATTTTTTTATCAGTTTAAAATATTTTTAAGAATTATAAAAAAATATCAATATATTAATGGACACTTTCTTAACTTTTAAATAAAGAAAAAAATTTAAAAAAATTAAAATAAATGAAGTGTTAAATTGAGATGACAAAATAAAGTAGACAAAATAACATTTTTCTAACAAAATAATCAGATATAATAGATGAGTGAATAAAATGAAATGGGATTGTCTTTGGTTTCAGAGAGGTTCGGAGGAGAACCTCATGTGAATATTGTCAAAGTAGATAAACAGACGAGAGAGAGTTATAAAAAAATAATAAAATAAATATTTGATGTGTGAACAGTATTTATTAAATTTAGTTTTAGATTTAGATTTACTATACTTAAAAATTACTGTAATTAAGATTTGGCTAATCCAATGTAATAGTTTTTTATATCCTATTAATTATTTAAAGATAATTTTTATTTTTAGATATTCCAATAAAGATACTCTAACAGTGTCCAAATAGGAAAAGTCTATATGCAACCGGGGTATATCCCCGGTGCGGCCTCGGGTCCTACGTGGCGTCATAATGTAAACGACGCCGTTTACATTTTGATTGAATTTTGCTCGCTGGCTTTCTCCTTCCAGGCTTCTTTTACTCTCATCTCTCGCTTCTCTCTTGTCCCCCCTCACATCGAGCCACCCACTTCGTCTTCTCTCCATCTTCATCCCTTCACCCAACTTCGAGAATCGAAACCCACCATCTTCGGCGTTCTCTTCACCCATCATCAACTCCTCCCCACCAAATCACCCATCTTCTGGTTTCTAAGACTTCATGTCCTAATGTTTTTTTTTTTTTTTCCTTTTTGGGTCTCATTTTTTTTCTTTCTGTTTGTCATCAAACCCAAGCGTACGTTCTCCCTTCTATTTCACTGCTTTTATTTCATCCATTTGTTTCCGATCTGATTTTCAACAAATGAAGCAATTGAATTAATAGATAATCGACAAAACTCAGCAAAGTTAATCACCACACGAAGCCGACGAACGCACGAGATCTACCAGTTGTTGTCTCGAATCTCATATTTGTAGGATATGCGTGATTTTCCTCTATTTTCTCAGTAACCAAACATACTGTTATGGACCATTGCAGACTATAGCGTGATTTTCTTCTATTTTCTCGGCAACCAAACAGGCTATTACAAACTATTTTCAGATTTTTCTGTGTTTTCTCGGCAACCAAACAGATTTTCCTTTGCTTTCCTCTGTTTTCCTCTCTTCGTCTTCTCCATCGATCTGTCTCCATCAACCCACGAAATGGCAATCTCATCCTTGTTTCCCTCCTTCTGTACTGAAATCAATTCCCCCCCCCCCCCCCGTCGTTTACGTTTCTGCGTTACTTTCCCCTTCTTCTTCTTCTTTTTTTTTTTTTTAATAATTATTATTTTTTTATGAATATTTTAATGCCACATCAGCCCTGGGGCCGCGGCAGGGTTATTCCCCAGGGGTATGTAGCAGAACTGGTCCAAATAACTCCTTTTGGATACTTGAGTGCGTTGAGCTCAGCCCTATGTAATTTAAATTCGAATCTCATCTGGCGTTCAAACACATTTTGAACTAATTTCATCCGTAAACTCATTTCATATAGAAGATAGACGTGAGTCCGTGACACAGCACTCATTTGCAGAGATTCCTGACCTCGTCGAACGTGAAAAAGAAGTGTGACCGCGTGGTAGCATTCCAAGTCGCTGCTTTATTCATGAAAAAAATAAAAATAAAAAACACGATGGCTCTTTGCTATTTCGGATGATGCAGTGAACGTCAATAACAACTTTTTTGCTTCATTAATTAGGTGGGTCAACTGAGAATATGTCAGTCAGCTCTTGTCAGATTATACAATATAAAATAATTGTGGGACTTATTTTTTTTTATAATTTTTAATATTTAAATATATTTAAATTCAACTTAAATAATTCAATCAAATTCATTTAACTATCTCAACTTAATACTATTTATAAAAAACTCAACTCAACTCAACTCAATTCAACTCAACTCAACTAAAGATCCATGCGCAACCTTAAAATTGATGGCTGATACATTAATATATCATTAGATACATTATTAGTTGAAAGGGTAATCACAAATGAACGCGTGTATGACCAGAGACTTGGAATTTTCAACCTCTAATTGCCCGCAGTGCTTTATGTTACAAATACAGAAGCAACACAAATTTCCAGATTGGTGGTATCTTTAACGTACAGCGCAAGTCCATCCTTCCCATTCTCCATAAAACTATCATATTGGTTCCTTGATTTGCAGGCCAAAGATAGAGGAACAACGAAGATCATGTGTTATTCAAATCGACTTTTATTGCTCGGCATCGTTCTCAGCTTACATTTTGTTACTCCCACAGCTCAGTCGATCTACTGTGATTTAACTGGTAATTACACCAGCAACAGTGCCTACAGGGCAAACCTCGTTGGCCTCCTGGCCTCCATGTCTTCCAACACGAAGATCGATTACGGATTTTACAATTTCACCGCCGGAGAAAATTCCGACAAAGTGAACGCGATTGCACTTTGTAGGGGAGACTTTACGCCGGATAAATGTCGTAGTTGTATCAATTCGACAAGTCAAAGAATCTTACAGTCTTGTCCCAACCAGAAGGAGGCAATCTCTTTGGGTGGTGATTGTACTGTCCGATACTCAAACAGGTCTATATTTGGCGTTATGGAAGAGAATCCTATGCTTGCTATTTATAACGTACAAAACATATCACTAACAGACCCAGAAGGGTTCACCAGCGTGCTAAGACCCCTGCTAGATAGGCTAATAAATAGCACCGCACTTGGAAGTTCTACTCGCAAGTTCGCTCTGGGAAGCGAGGATGCCCCAGACTCCCAAAAAATCTATGCACTTTTGCAGTGTACCCCTGATTTGAACCCGGAGGACTGCAACAGCTGCCTGCTACGTTTGCGTGATTATAGGAGAGAATGTTGTAATGGTCAAAAGGTGGGAGGAGTATTCGTAACACCAAGTTGTTATTTAAGGTATGAGATATACAGTTTCTATGACCCTGCAGCTGAGTCACCACCTCCGTCGCCTCCGGCACCGCCTATAGAGCAGCCAGTTCCCCCGGCCCCACCACTGCTTCCACCGACACAAGGTACGTATGGTAAGCGACCTTTTCGTTCTGTTTCGGTTCTACAACGTATATAAATCCTACTGTGCCAACGTTTTGGTTCAATTTTTTCTCCTTCCTTCCTTTTTTTTTTCTTTTTTTTTTAATTATTTATTTATTTTATTTATTTTTTATTTTAATCCAAAATATACTAAACTCAAACTATCTTGTTATTATTCTTTCAAATGATATTAACGTATAAATTAATTTAAATGATATTAACATATAAATTAATTTAAATTTTATTTCTAACTCCACATCTCATATTCCGACTAAAATGAAAAATTTTATTTTTATAAATTTTTAATTTACAAGTCTCACGTAAGTCTTTTAAAAAATGGCATAACTGAAATCTCTTTTTTATGGTAAGCTCTTTTTTAATATATAATATTTGCATCAAACTTGTACACCTCCTATATATAGTTAACATTATTATTTAAAGTATATATTCAAGGAATTGAATTAATAAATTAAATAAGAGTTTAATCAAAAAGTGAGAAAGGTGTTAAAATATTAATTAAATAATTATTGTTTTTGGTCCTCAACTACATGCATATTAATCAACAATTTGTTGTAGTTTGAAAATTAGCTAGGGTGGTGTCGAATTTGGGAAAAGAAAAGGACAATACAATTTTATTTATACCTAAAATCAGATATCTAATTCAAAATATTATTTTTTAAACAAATTTTTAATTTCATTTTTATATAGGATTTGCATAAAACTTTCAGACCTTAAACTTATATTTAACATTTCCATTTAAAATAAATATCCAACGCATTGAATTAATAAATTAAATAAGAGTTTAATCAAAAAGTGAGAAAAGTGTTAAAATATTAATTAAATAATTAAACTTCTTTCTTTTCCCACCAACTCAAGCTTTTAGGATCGTGCAATTTGTTATAGTTTAAAAATTAGCTATGGCGGTGTCTATAGTCGGATCGTGCAAATCGCTAATATCTTTCAGTTGAATTTGGGAAAAGAAAAAGACTGACTCGATCATACAATTTTATTCAAAATCAGTCTCTTTAAATTTTTAGTTTCTAAAGTTATGATAAAAGCAGAACTCTGGTGTCTGCAAGGAAGGAAAGTGAATCATCAAGAACCACAATTGTTATAGTGGTGTCGGTTGTTGTTTCTGCTGTACTAATGATCTTCTGCATGTCATGGGCTTTAATTTGTCCAATAAATCTTTTTGAGCTTTAAATAATTTCTTGGGGCCAAGATCAATTAAATAGGGGGCTCATAAGACCCATAAATATTAAATTATGGGCTTTAACATAATTATTGAGGTTAAGAAAAGCTCATTTTAATCTACCATATAAATTTTAGGACCTATAGACTACTGAAAATTATCTAATAACCATAATCAGGATTTCCAAGATATTATTAGCCTATTAATATTATCCATATTCCATTCCGAAAAATATTGAATCAGATCGTTACATGGAAATTCTTCTTCTTTCTATATGTGGTATCTAGCTAGAAAACGTATCAGACGTAAATGGCACGATAAGGGAAACTGCATCAGGTACTCTTTCTCTCAAGTTTGCCACGAGATCAACCTTCATTGCCCTCGACTTTGGCAGAATATATGTGCTCTCGCAGTGCACTAATCATGATTTGTCCGAGCAAAATTGCCTTGGTTGTCCAAGATATATTTTTGCGAGGATTCCACTATGCTTTATTGGGGTCAGCGATTCATGTGCTGTCCGTTACAAGTATCACACGGGAATTGGGAACGTTGCGGGAAGGAGTAGATTGGTTAATCCTTTTTATTCTAATTGTGATTTTCTTTATTAATTCTTATCATAGAAGTCCAGTCATATCTTTTCTTTTTTCGTTTCTATTTTGGAGTTATTTCTTTATTATATTGTACGTGATAAGTTGTGATTTGTGTGAGACAAATTTGACTGTTTCAAGTTTTGTAGTTGGCTTGCCTTTCAAAAACAACGTGATTTTGGTTTTCGCAGGAACTAAGAGAAACACTACAACTCGAACTGTCATCGCTGTTGTGCCCACTCTTGTTGGTATCATACTGGTCATCAGTATTATTTATTTATTTTTAAGAGTGAGGAAGCGCAAGGATCATTTTGAAAGTAAGTACATCATAGTTCTTGACATCTTGTATTCCTCGTTATTTTTGAGATTTTGAACGCTATTTTCCTATATTATATACCTTGATTTGTATGCTCTTTCATATTGAGCAAATTAATAAATCATTCGAGTATGTATCAACCTGGTGGCCGTTTCTTTTCTGAAGACATGGATGAAATTGGAAACATAGAATCCTTGCAATTCGATTTCGACGTTATTAGAGCTGCCACATGCGACTTTTCTGATGCAAATAAGGTTGGAAAAGGTGGATTTGGGCCCGTTTATGAGGTATGAAAACAGTATGGTATAAAAAGTATTACCAAGCATCTAATGTCAAAATTTGTCAAACCATTGTATTTAGTTCCTGAAAATTGATTCGAATTCTTTCATTTGTGCCTAATTCTCTCACATATTCAGGGTAAGCTCCCCAATGGACAAGAGATAGCAGTAAAAAGGCTATCAAGAAACTCTGGACAAGGAAATTTGGAATTCAAGAATGAGGTTGTATTAGTGGCCAAGCTCCAACACCGTAATCTAGTAAGGCTCCTTGGATTTTGCTTAGAAGGGAATGAACGACTTCTTGTGTATGAGTTCGTACCTAACAACAGCCTTGATCGCTACATATTTGGTACCATTGCATTCTATGTTCACATCGGAATGAATGAAAATATATATTTTCATTCATTTCCTTAAAAGGTTATAAATTTTAAATATTTGACTGAGTACTACGATTCCATGCATATGTAGATCCCAAGAAGAGTGCAAATCTAGATTGGGAGAGTAGATATAAAATTATAAAAGGCATTGCTCGAGGGCTTTTATACCTTCATGAGGATTCTCGACTTCGGATTATTCATCGTGATCTCAAAGCTGCTAACGTTCTATTAGATATAGAAATGAATCCTAAGATTTCAGATTTTGGCATGGCAAGGATGTGTGTACTGGATCAGACTGAAGGCAGTACAAACAGAATTGTGGGGACTTAGTAAGTATATATACATATGCAAATAGGCTAGAGCTAATGACTACAATTTTGCATTTTCTATATGATTGATTTATGTTGGTTATTTGCATCAAGAAAGACATATGAAGAGATGGAAATCAAATCAATTGAAAATAATAATCAAAGCTCTACTGCCTTCAAATTGAAGTTGAGTTTATTAATATTGATATGCAGTGGATATATGGCACCAGAATATGCAATGCTTGGGCAATTCTCAATCAAGTCAGATGTCTTTAGTTTTGGTGTGCTGATGCTGGAGATTGTAAGTGGTCAAAAAATTACATCTTTCCGTGAAGGGGAGAATAGAGAGTACCTTCTAAGCTATGTGAGTGTATACACAAATTATCAGACCCCTGTTCTTTATTAAAATGAAAATTAGTAATATTCTACACTATTTTCTTTGACATGTATGCATAAATTAATGTATATCTTCAGGCTTGGAAAAACTGGAGTAAGGGGACAGCTGCAAATCTCATAGATCTCACATTAAGGAGTGGTCCATTGAGCGAAATGATACGATGTATTCACATTGGATTGTTGTGTGTTCAAGCAAATGTTGCTGACAGACTAGACATGGCTTCAGTTGTTCTCATGCTTAATAGCAATTCCATTGCTCTCCCTTTGCCCACACAACCAGCAAGTTTTATGCAAAATGGGGTTCCATTGGCAACATCAATGAAATTGGACACTGATTGCAGGCCAGTAAGTCATAACGAGGTTTCGATTACCGAGTTAGGTCCTAGGTAGTGTTTTGTGGATGTGACCACGGTGTGCGTGTTTTTGTGCAAATTTCACTTGCTATTATATATTTCATTCGATGCTCTAAGGTTGTAGTCTTCTCTGACTCTTGATTCAATAGCTATGTTTCATTTGATTTGCTTGCACCCAGACCTAAATCCAACCAATATACAAAGAATTACCAAGTCAAAATCACAAATGATTCTCTCTTCCAATGAACAAGAAATTTTCATAGCAATAGTACAAAAAAGAGACCACGCACGGATCAAGATATTGATTCCCATCAAAGCCTGAGACTACAATAGGATGAGACTACAGACTTACTCATATTCTGTTAATTAACAGCCTTTTATGTATCTCTTAGTATGAAAACAACTGAGGCAAGGTAATATTTGAAGAGCATTTGCTGAAGTATGATACATGCCTATTCAAGTTACAACATCATGTCAGTTGTTTTTGTTAAGGGAGGGAGTGCGGTCAGTACTCTTGTGATTTGGGAAAAAACACGAATTAAGTACCTATCGATGGAACAAATTTATAATTTGATGGTGGCACTGCAAATCGAGCATTAATATATGTATAAGATAATATAATATATGTATTTCGCTTAATTATTATTAACTACATCCACTTATACACTTATAAATGTATGGGCCGGGAAGCCCCGAATGAGAGGAGAACTACTGCCGTTTGTGTTTTACAGCATGTGAAAAGGGTCCAGGTTTTAAATAATTTATTACTGATTTTTACCCCTTAACTAAAATATTGAAGGAGATAAGCAAGTGATACGTTCATCTAGACTTCTTGACCACGAGCCATGATGCGTGGTTAATTCTATTCAAGTTTTTCGAAAATTAGGTACTCAGGAGGACTCTATCAGAAGCGAATTGTCTCTTTACTCGTTGTGGAGTGGGTCTTGCCTCCTGGATAGAAAAAATATAACCTAATACGGAAAAGTAAATTTTTTCGAGTGAATATCGCTTTTTTTAAAATGTCTACAGTTTTGAATGTAGCTTACATATTGAATTTGTACAAATTATTATTATTATTATTTTGTTGAAATGAAATGATTGGTTTCCTTGTTTTATACATTTTATTTTCTCCCTTTTCTTATAATATTCTCATCAGTTTTCTTCGATCCCTAATTACTTATCATAATTTAAATTCATTATTTAAAAAAATCTCTGAAATTCTGGAGTTGATCAGCCAAAAGTTCCATTAAAAAAAAAAAGGCTAACTACAAGTACTTCATAATGCTGGAGCTCAAGCTACCAAAATGTCTAGTTCTGTTCATGAACAAAGTGTTTGTTGTTTTTATCTTTTAACATTTGGCTTGGTGTTGATCAATATTATATGGGTTCTACTCTATGGAGATATTTAAAAGAATATTTGATAATTTCTCTATTCATATAGATTAATGGAGTATAATATGGATTATAATTAAGAGGAGATCAGTAAATCAAAATATTATATACACTACCATTTATCTATAATTGATGACTGATCATGAGGGAGAGAAATAAAAGTGCTACCATTTATCTCTCCTATTTTTCCCCTCAACCAGACTATAATAGATAGAGAATAAGCAATGTATCTACCATCTAGACTATTTTGCCCCTGTCTGAGAGACTGTTATTACTCTTTTGCCCCTGACTTCTGTGTTGTCTACTTCGTGCGTCCCGTGTGCTGCCCGACTGATTTTTCACATCTCTTACCTTTTGTCCTCTGTAACTGAGTTTTCTGTTCATTCTTTGTTCACGCAGTTTTACCTATAAGTATACAAATATTATAGTATTAAACAGTATTGAATCTTCAAGGATTGACTTATGTGATAAATAAAATAATTCAAACAATAAAAATAAATTACTAAAATGAACATTCAATCAAATATAAAAGAAAATTATTGATATGAAGATTTTTAAAATAATAGAATAAAATTAAAATAATAAAATAAATCGATATGGAGAATGATTAAGGTTTCAAGGATCCGTCTAATAATTTAGAATATTTTTTCAGATCGATTTACTTCAATTAAATTAAATTAATGATTCTGTTTAATTGCAAGATTTAATATTTAAGATCAAGAAAAATAGTCACTAATGATTAAATATGAACCATTGATAATTATAATATTTACAAATTCATTTGAAGATTACATGGATTTTTTTCAAGCATTCATTATATTAAAAAATCACAATGAATCAAGATAAATATATAGACAATCAAAATATCCAATAATAAAATCTTTCAATCGATCAAGCTAACAAAATAAATTCTAATATTGATATGAAAATAATGTCTAAACTATTAGACTTCACCTCTAATGAAAGTTTAGCCAACTATATTCATCACAAAAATCATGGAAATCAAATAAATATACCCTATAATAAAACTAAATAAAACATAAAATTCAATACACGAAAATAACCTTAAGAAGAGAGCAAAAGTGGACAGAGAGCCCAAAAGAACTCCCTTGCGTCCGTGCGTTCGTCTCTGTCCAAAGCTTCTTTTTTTTATCTCTCAGGTTTCTTCAAACGCCCCTCCTTCCTGGTTTCATCCACGCCTAGCGTCGCCCAAGCTCCCCTTGGGTTCCGTCATGCTCAAAAGTGAGTCCCAACGTCAGACGAAAGTTCCAGCGTCGCCCAAGGCCCAACGAGAAAAAAAAAAAAAATCCTCTCCTCCCTCCGTTTTCACTCCCTGTTTTTCTCTCTCTCCCTTTCTCCTCTATCCATTTCTCTTCCTCTCTTTTTTTTTCTTATCTCCTTTCCTCCTGGTCTGTCTTGCGTCCCAGCCTAGAAAAGCAAAAAACCCCCATTGTTTCCTCCAGCGGTCCGTAGCTCTCTCTCTCTCTCTCTCTCTCTCTCTCTCTCTCTCTCATTTTTCTTTCTGCTCCCTCTTGCCCAGTCTGTAGCTCTCCACCTCCTCTGCCTCGTTCTTGCTCCCCCAGCCCCAAAACGGAAACCTCTTCATTAGTCTTTTACGTTATGTCAGGGGCGTTTCTTTCGTGTTTCTTTTCAGCTGCAGAAGTGGCCAGCGTCTTTCCCTCTATGTGTCTTGTATTGTGCTATCTTTCATGTGTAAAAGCTGAAACAGCTACTTTTGTGTTGGTTGAGAAGAAAAGTGCTGCTGCATATGTGTGAGTCTCACTTCACCCCATGTGCGTCCAAAGCAAAGAAAGGAGGGCTGACTTTTCAAAAGGTCATTCCCATGTGCTTCTCTTTCCGCATGTTTTTTTATATTTTCTTTCAATTAGTACGTGCTTTTGGTTATAAGTTACAACCGGATCCCAAGTTAGTTTTATTTAAAATGAAAATAAGGAAAAAAAATAATACACTCAAAAATAAATTAAAAAAATGTGTTGTATATGTTACCAAATTTTGTCCAATTCAATCGTAATTATAAAATTAATTATAAACATGATATTAATTAATTAAAAATTATAATTATAATTTATACTTATTAAATATTTTTTCATTTAAAATCAATAATAATATCATAAAATGATTAAAATATATTGATTGTAAATAGATGAAATATGCAATATTTTAAGGTTTTCTATTGTCCTCATCATAGTGTGTGGGTTCTCCAGTTTGTGCTTTGGGTTTTATAGTTCTCGTTCTGCTCCTTCAGAGGCACCATTGATGTCATGTCCGTGTTTTCCAAAATTTGCCTTTGATTTCTCTCTCTTTTGCTCCTTTGTTTTCTCAATTCTATTTAGATTTAAAGAAACTTGTAGATATTAGGATTTTAGGACTAAAGATTTTATCTTTATTTTTCGCTCTCTCTAGGTCCCGTGTAATGAGTCACTACGACTCCAATCCTTTTGACGAGGAGGCTAATCCCTTCAAGGTGAGTTCTACATGACCCACACATACAGATTTTTACTCACGTTTGTGTTCATATTCAGTGGTTGGATTTTTGAATTTGTGGAATTGGGGATGTAACGGCCCAAGGATTCGTTGGATTTTATTGTTAGGTTGCTGATCTCAATATGGTTGTTAGTTCTGCTTTTGGTATTACATTTCTATGGTGGGTTAGACTTTTAGAATTCTTTAATCGCAATGTGCTTCGCGTAGCTATTTTTTAACCTATATTTTCCTTCTTCAATAATCTAACTTAGTTTTTACACGTAAATAATTTAACTTTCTCTATTTGGTTGTAGAGAAATTTGAGAAAATGAGATGAAGCACAGTTTTTGAATCTTGTGAGCTATGTTTTCTGATATGTGCATTTTCTTTCTTTATTACTGTCAGATTTATTTTAACTTTTCATATGGCGATGAGTTGTTTGTTACTTATGATTTATTATTCAACCACTTGAAATGTTTAAGAATATATTATATTCTATCCACAAACATGTGTATGAGATGTTTGCTTTTGCCTAAGAAAGGTAGAGACGGGAAGTTTACTTTTATAATAAGCAAATTTAAATGCGTGAAGTTATTATGTCACGGGTGCTGGGGACTGGCTCGTGAAGAGGAGAGAAGCATTGAGGCTGTATAGCAGGGAATGAATTGATGGTTAGTAACGACTTTAACTGCCAAGTTAGGAAGCATACAACTTTTAGGAGTGTTGTGTTTAAAAATAAGCTGCATTTTGGTATAAGTAGGTTGTGAGTCAAGGTCGTTTAGTTTTGTTTGAGTCTGTGTTTTGCTTTAATGAAACGGTGCGTTTCATCTGTTAGGAGATAGTAGTTGCATTTTGTATGTGTATATAAGTAGTGCATGGCCTGTGTAAGACTTTCATGCTCTATGTGTATATAAGCAGTGCATGGCCTGTGTAAGACTTTCTTGATTTCTTGAGTTTCAATACGAATTTGGAGGTTGGGAATTCTTCGAAAATTCCCCATCAAGATTCACTAAGGGAATCTTGCATTTGGTTCATTCTTTGGCGTGCAGAGTTCTTGTTTATACTTGGAATTCTTTCAGTGTTCTGAGTTGTTTGAGGAAGTGCAGTAGTGTTCTTGGTAGCAAGAACATTACATATTAGCAGAAAATATGGGGATTAGATGGAGTGGGAATGGCTTGTTGAGATGTTTATACTCCCAATAATGGAAATACCCTTGGAGATGTTGCCGGTGGCCCACAGACGGTAAAATACTTTTCCACTTAATTGTTATAGAGTTTTCACGCACCATGTACTCTTTGCCTGTACTTTAGTAGCATGGCTTTTTTCCCTATTTCTTCCTCTTTTGATATGACCCAGAGATTGTGAACTTGTTTTAATATATAGGATTTGACCGCTTGAGGGAAAGGATCAGGGCCAATCAAACTATCGTAGAGGTGCATTTTATATGCCAGTAAGCTTGCCCCTTTCCTTTCCTTGATACCTTTACTTGCATAATCCTTTTTTTTTTTTTGTTTCTTTTTCTTTCTTTTGGCCTCAAGCAATGCAGAAAAGGCATCTTTGGTGTAAATTATTTTCATAGGGGCAGCATTGCTCATTGTTTTTTGATTATATTGTTGTGTTTGGTGTAGAGGCATGGGTGCATTGATTATTGGATTGATGTGTTCCCAGTAATAAAGAACTGGAAATGTTGATTTTAGTGTTCCAAGAAATCTGTTTCTAATGTTGAATTGATTCATTGAAGTTTTTATATTCATGTCATAAAATTGAATTATGAGCCATTGAGGCTTGTAAAAAATATCAGACTAACCTAAATAGGACCTTATATAAACTTCAAAGCTGTTATCGACCGAAGCTCTTTATTCATGAGCACCGAAGATGTTAGCTGCTATTGATATACTTCATTTATGAAGACTTAGGTATCTCAACTCCTAGCCATAACCATGGTCAGAAAGTTGGCCAGGTTAAGCACCCCTGCCACAATTACGGTTCTTCAGCGAAAGAGGATCCTATTGATTAGTTTAGGATGGCTTTATTTTCAAGTGCTTGTGTTGTTTTCTTTTTCTTTTTCTATGCTTCTGAGCCATACATGCATACTGCCCAAACATCAGGTGGGGTAGCCACATCTGATGGGTTTTATTCTCTGGAGTTTAGGGGTGATTTTGGTGCTGGGCTTTTGGATCTCCATGCTATGGATGATACAGAGCTTCTGTCTGAGGTATGTTTTGCTAAAAGGTTTTCTGTTCAATTGTGCAGGAAACGTCATAAATGGTCATGTGAAGTTTGTTCCCATAAAATCAGAATGTAATGTACTTTTATAGTGTAGTCTTAAGAACTAAGATTGAAAACCATGGAATGGATATAGTCCTTGTTGCTCAAAGTTTTCTTTAAATTTTTTATTTTTATTCACTAATATATGCTTGTCTTTCTTTTCCCTTATGTGAGAATGAAAAATAGTGACAATGCAATATCATTCAGTTGATACATTGGGGTTTAGGCATTTAAGCTTAATTCAAAGCACCTAAATCATGTAGACCTGCATATAGGATGAGTTGGCCTTTTTTGGGCTGGAACTAACTTCTTAACTTAAATAAGAAGTGAAGGAAATATAGGGAGTAAATTTTTTCTGGAATAAAAAGGGTGATAGATTCCAATTGCCATCCTTTAGCGAATCAAGAAGGATTTCATCCAGAGACATGGTGGAGGAAAAGCTGCAACAACAGTTGCCAATAGCCTCAACAAGGAGTTTGGGTAATCTTTTCTTCTTCCTATTCATCTGCTTATCCCTTTTTCTTCTTTTTGAAGAATATCATATTGTTGCTGTAAAATAGGATATTCATTTTAAACTTTATAAGTTACCTTAATGCTAAAATTTTAATCCTGGTGATTTAGGCCCAAATTGAAGGAGCAGGTGCAATATTGTGTAGATCATCCAAAGGATATCAGCAAGCTGGCTAAAGTGAAAGCTCAGGTTTCGAAAGCCAAAGGAGTTACGATGGAAAATATAGAGAAGGTGAGGCGGTGTTGCTTTCTCTTCTATATGTCAGTAGCAAAGACTTGTAAAAAAAAAATGTCAATTTCAAAGGTTATATTCTCTTTGATAGAATCTTTTGTCAGTTAAACTCAAGAAGCCTATTTTTTTTTTTTGGAACTATGGTATTTCATTTTATTAACAATTTTTCTGTATAGCTTCTCGGCCTTGGAGAAAAGATTGAGCTTATGGTGGATAAAACAGAGAACCTTCATTCTCAGGTTAGTGACTTTGTATCGTTAATTCGTTTTCCTTGATCTTCATTTTTTTAACCTCCCTATCTTGGAATGATGGTGGTATATAAATTATAGAAAAGAATAATGAACCCAGATCATTATCGAGGACATACTAGATGATGAGGAACCGTTGTAACCACCAGAGTTCAACAAGATTATTTAGTGTTCTTATTACTATTAAGCCTTTTTTTATTAGTGTTCTTATACCTATTTTGATTTATGTGATGGATGGTTCAAGTGGGAAAGGTATTTTTGGAAAATAAGTTTTGGACTTATTGAATTTTACTTATTTTTCTTTCGATTTTTTGGAATTTTGAAATGTCTTTGTTCTGATTTGCTCTCATGATTGAACTGATAGTTGATTTGAAAAGATAGGGATTGTTTTTGGACCAGTTTTTCTTCGCACTTGGTCGGATATCTGGTTACTTGGGCTTCTTGCTTCTGCTTCAGGGCTTAAAGTAGTTTGCTTTTTTTTTTTTTTTTCTTTTTTGTCCCCTCTCAATGCTTCCGAAGTTATATAATCATCACAAACATGCTCATATGATATGAATTGATGTGCAATTCTGGAGAAGGATTTTGATTCCAAGTTGAAAATTTAGGAGAAGTCTTCCAATGGTGGGAATGTGTAGAGATCCAAGAACTTTGCTTTCAAGGCACCTCAAGAGAGTTTTACCATTCAGGATTTTGATATGGACAAGATCCATGGCATTGGTTCCTATTCTGAGGTCTATACATTTCTTATTCTCTATTTTCATTTTTGCAAGGTATGCTAGGTTTTTCAGTGATTTGGCTCATTTGCGCTTTTGGAATTTTGGGCACTAAATAGTTTGTTGGTTTTCTTTTTTCTTTTGTCGTAGGCTGGGGTTTGATGAGTTAATGGTATTTGGTATTTAATGTTGTTTGTGAATGGTATATTTATGTAAGGCTTTTTAGATTTTTTGTTTTCAAGTTTTTTGGCAGCATTTCTCTTATGATTATCGATGGGTCCTATGCAATCTAATATTGGGGTTTTGTTGGCATGTTTATAGGAGTTTCCGTTCACATTTTAAAAACATATAATGCTACAATAGGGTGTTCGGATTTACAACAAAGATAGTTTGGTAAATTTGGCCAGGATGTGATGGAACATCAGGTTTAATATGGATGCCTCCTGAAGTCAAGGCAAACATTTTCTTCCCCATTCTTCATACCCTGGTATTGATGCCCTGTTGTTTTCAAAAAATGGAAAATGCAACTCTCCTAGCTGTTGTGTGATTATGTTAAGCTTTTATAGGATGCTGAACTTTTGCCTTCTCAGCCACAAAAAATAAGAAAAAGAAAAAGAGCAGTCATTTCAGTTGAGGAGAACGTGTTGGTTCTTGAGACAACATGGCCTATTGGGATTGGTGGAGCTTCTCATCTACACTTTTAGAAGGTTAGCATATGAGTGTGTGTGTGGGCAGGGGGAGATGCAGAGAGGTTTGAAGGATTATCAAGATGAGAATCATGTATGCTGCAGATCTATTTAGGAAGACGCATTGCCTATACCATGTATGCTGCAGTTCTATTTATACCTTTTCTTCACACTGTTTTGCCTGGCCTAACATACAACAACAATAACCATATTGAGGCCCTAAATTCATTTTATACAGGACCGTTTACCATATCTCCAAAAATATTGCAGCATAAGTTTCAGAAAAGGAATGTATCATCCACCTTGGTGTAGAAGTAGATTAGCTTCGACAGCAACTCCATAAGAGATTCAATGTCCTGTCCATCAGCCCCATCAATGAAACACCGACAAAAACCTTAAATATTCATTTCCACCAAACTGTGTAACCTTATATTTTTATAACTTAATGAAACTTTTGCATGACATCTACTGTTGGGCCGTTGGCTAAAAAAACTGTAATTTAAATTGCCATAGTTTGCTTATTTACTGAACTTGTATGAATTTATGATTTGTTTTAACTTGTACTGTTTCACTTGGTACTTAATGAAGAATTTATCCATCCACATATTTCTCACCACCCTAGTGAATTTGAATGAATGCCTACCGATATCAAGATTGATCTATATGTCCATTACAGAGTCTATCAATCGGTTTTGCATCCTCTTTCCATCCTATTGTTCATTGTGGAGTGACATGTAACCTAATAGGATCCAATTTGTTCTCACAGCTGCAAGTTTACCCTATTATTACCTATTACACGTAATAATCATATTTCAATCTATTTTCTGCTATTATTTGCTTGTACAGAAAAGTTCTTATGTTTAGGCACAATTTTCCTATATATTCTTCCAACTAGGCAAAAGTGCATGTTGAGCCCTTACTATTATATATATAAATATATATATATTTATATATTTTTATGCCAGAGTTAAAGATTTGCAAATCAAAACGCAGTGTAAATTATGAGTATAATATCTTTAGGTAAAACTTTCAACAAAATAATTGAAATACTTCAGGATGCTTGGCTCTGTTATACAAGAGATCGAATAGATACATGTTTCAGAAATTTACGTAGTAGATAAAACGAAAGGTAGACGAAAGAAGATTAACGTACGTTCATTGTCTGGATTTTCCATTCGACTTCCCCATTTTCGACAACGTGTGCCACTCAAGTCATGATCAAGGTGAGCTGTATTGATATTTAGATGCTTTGAATCAGTCATGCAATAAGATAAGGTCGCATCGGATTCAGCTGGTCCACATAAAAACGGATGAACGTAGGCTCATCCCACTGCTTGGAATTTTCAACATCGTGCACTTCGGGACTTGTGACTTGAAAAAGATGAATTCATTTTTGTTTTGTTTTGTTTTGTTTAAAAATTTGAAAAGTTGTAATAATTAGATAAAAAATTGAAGATTTGAAATTAAAAAATGTTAAAATGTAAGCATCTCTTTATCCCAAATTCTTTTGTTTCATAATTTCATACCAAACCTAACCTTACCGATACAGAAAACAGAAAAAAAAAAAAAAAAGAAGAAACGTAACCGTACAAGTGCAATGTTTATGAGGTTATTGCTCAATCACGCTCAAACGGATTACAAGAGTACAAGTTTTAAATAGATAAATTTTATGTAAATTTTTATAAGAAAAAAAAAACCCCATCTTAAAAAAAATATTAAAAAATTTTCTTTATCAATGAGACCTATTTTTTTTACAAATAAATTACATGAGACTTGTCGATTTGGAGTTTGTACCTACTATTACTCTAAACATATTAAGGCTTCATTTTATTACATAGATAAAATGAGATGAAAGTTAAATATAAAATTATAAAAATATTAAATTAAATTTATTTTTAATTAAATTACATGATTACGTTGATTGATTGAATTTATTTATTTTTAGATTATGCAAAAATGTCATGTTCTAAAATTTTTAATGTAGATTCAAATAGCTAAAGGAAAAAAATATCATTACCCTTAGTAGAGTAATAATTTCTTGTCTTATTTTCATCTTATTATATAAAATATTACATTTTTATCTTCTTTAAATTATTTTTATTTAAAAAAACTTAAGATTAAAAGTTGATGGCTAATACTATTAATATATCATTAGATACATTATTAGTTGGAAGGTTAATGACAAATGAACGCGTGTATGACCAGAGACTTGGAATTTTCAACATCTAATTGCCCGCACTCCAAAGTGATTGATGTTACAAATACAGAAGCAACACAAATTTCCAGATTGGAGGTATCTTTAACGTACAGCGCAAGTCCATCCTTCCTATTCTCCATAAAACTTAATCATATTGGTTCCTTAGATTTGCAGGCCAAAGAGAGAGGAACAACGAAGATCATGTGTTATTCAAATCGAAACTACAAGAAAAACGAGCTTTTTCCGATCAATTTATAGCAACAAAAGACTATTAGCAACCAAAATACTTTTATTGCTCGGCATCGTTCTCTTACATTTTGTTACTCCCACGGCTCAGCAGGACTGTTATGAAACTGGTAATTACACCAGCAACAGTACCTACAGGGCAAACCTCGTTGGCGTCCTGACCTCCATGTCTTCTAACACGAAGATCGATTACGGATTTTATAATTTCACCGCCGGGGAATATGCCGACAAAGTGAACGCGATTGCACTTTGTAGAGGAGACGTTACGCCGGATGTGTGTCGTAGTTGTATCAATTCAACTCAAGATCTCTTACAGTCTTGCCCCAACCAGAAGGAGGCAATCTACTGGCCCGATAAATGTTCTGTACGATACTCAAACAGATCTATATTTGGCGCTGTGGAAACGCAGCCTATGCGTGCTTTTATAACGTACGAAACGCATCCGACATAGTTGGGTTCAAAAATGTGCTAGGACCCCTGCTAGATAGGCTAAGAAAAAGCGCCGCACTTGGAAATTCTACTCGCAAGTTCGCTCTGGGAAGTGAGGCAACCTCAGACTTCCAAACAATCTATGCACTTTTGCAGTGTACTCCTGATTTGAACTCGCTGGACTGCACCAGCTGCCTGGAGCAGTTGGTTGGATATACGTCATATTGTTGTAATGGCCTAAAGGTGGGAGGAAAATTCGTAACACCCAGTTGTGATTTAAGTTACGAGATATACAGTTTCTATGACCCTGCAGCTGAGTCACCACCTCCGTCGCCTATAGCGCAGCCAGTTCCCTCCCCACCACAAGTGCTTCCACCCACACAAGGTACGTACGTATGGTAAGCGACCTTTTAGTTCTGTTTTGGTTCTACAAGGTATATAAATCCTACTGTGCCAACGTTTTATCATTTATGGACCGTAAAGGGATTTTGAGAGAAGAATATTACATATAAATTAGAATTTCGATAGGCGATTAGACAATTTCTTGTAATCGTAGGTATATATATATCTTTAACTTTACCATATTCACCTCCCGAAATGAGCTGTCTTTATGCACCACTGTATTTCTTGTCTAAATAAACTTTATTCCACACAGAGAGAGAGAGAGAGAGAGAGAGAGAGAGAGAGAGAGAGAGAGAGAGAGAGAGGCATTCTTGGCGTTCCATGCACTCGCAAAATTTGAGGAAGGTCACACTCATCCTTTCGGTTCTTAGTGGGAGGTCCATCACGAAGAAAACGAATTAATGGTCCCCGCACGCTTCTAGAGCCACCGCTGGGCCCGCTAGGCTTAGTAATTTTTATTTTTTTTCACATTATTTTTTAATATTTTTAAACATTCTAAAAAATTTCATAATAATATTAAATAAAATTTTCTTACTCATTAAAAAAAAAAAAAAAAAAAAACACTAAAAGCGGTAGCTTCCAACGTGATCCCAGCGAGAGATCTAGCATTTCTCAATGGTCCCCTGGGCGTTGCCGTCCCCCCAGCTGAAATTTTGAAACTACCAGCTTCAAGTCTGTACCTTCTAAACGCGTTAGGAATTAAATCCCTGACGTGACCTCTTGGCACGCAGATATGCCGTCTGGTTCATGTTTAGTCCGGTTTTTTTTTTTTCATATTTTAAAGATATAAAATTAGAAAATTTTTATTTGTAATCTCTATTTAGAGGCGGTATGTCTATGTCTTTTATTAAATGAAATAAAGTATTATTTTAAGAGAAATACTTTAATAATTTTAAAAGTAAAATTATCTAGACTACACTACAGTCTTAAATAATTTTACAACAAATTAAGTGTAACGCCCGAGAACCATGATAAAACAATTTCTAAACGTAATAAATAAAATGCACACGGATAGTTTGAGAAAAGGCGTAGCTGAAGAGCTCTAGATTTTAATCTCTATTTTTCACTTTTCTATCCCACACTTTACAATGTATTTTGTAGCTATATATATACACAACTTATCAGCAAGGAAAAAGCCTTCTTTACACAAATCACAAGCTACTTGTGTGTGTCCATCTAAGCAGGTTGGTTACAGAAATATGCTCAAGGATGCTTAGTGTCGTGGTCTTCTTCATAGGCTAGTGTTGGTAGAGGTTGTGCCTGAGTATCCGATTGTCTGTAGCATAGTAGTGGAGAGGTTCTGTTGCTGTTGGCAGTCTTGTAGCAGAGTAGTGGAGCAGAGGCAACATTTTTATTGTTGTGTCTGGAGGCCTGCAGCACAGCTAGTACATTTTTCTGGTCCATGTTGCTGGAGGCCTTACTAAACCATAACCAATGTTTATTTTATTTTATTTTCTTCTTTCTTCCGGTCAGCCTTGCTTTAAGCTAGGAGTCCTCGCAACAACATTTTCCAGGAGGATGTGGTCGTGGCCACCCATCAGCTCCTCAGTACGATTGCCGAGCATCCAGGTCACCTCGGAGCATAGCACGGCTCCCTCCGCCATGAAGAATAGGGCACCAACCGCAAGCAATGCGAGGGCCACCGCAAGTAGTGCGACCCACCAGCGACAACCCATTTGGCCCATCGGCGTCGTCTGTGATCTCCATCGGTGCAACTGCTAGGCACCTAGGTCACCTCGAAGCACAGCACGACTCCCTCCCCCATGAAGAATAAGGCACCAACTGCAAGCAATGTGGCAGCCACTGCAAGTAGCGCGAACCACCGGCGACAACCCATTCAGCCCGCTAACATCGTCTATCTCCACCAGTGCGACTGCCGAGCACCCAGGTCACCTTGGAGCACACCACGACTCCCTCCCTCATGAAGAACAGAGAACCAACAGTGAGCGGGAAATACACGGCGAGCAACGTGGTCACATGGGCGATAACCGATCCTGGCCGTCGGTGTTATCTGTCCTTCCTTGAGGGGATCCTGACAGTCGCCATAGCCATTGAGTGGCCCGTGGGGTTGCACTCAAGCATGCGATGTGATGCAAGGAAGGGTGATAGTTCACACCTATTTAGCCATGAGCCTGGTGAGGTGAACCTCGGACTGCCACCGTGGAAGTCCTTGAACAGCCACCATGGAGGATCTTGGGTTGCACCGGGAAGGATCGTGGTGGAACTCGCGGGATGAACCGAGGAGGCAGCATGAAGGAGATGCACCGTGCGAGACCATGAAGAAACAAAGACTCGTGAAGGAAGCCGTGAAGCACCATGAAGAAATGAACTGTGAAGCATCGAGAGGAATCGTGAAGGAGATGAGCAGTGGGCAACACAACAAGCATCCGAGAAAGCTCTCGGGAAAAAAAAAAGAAGAAGAAGAAAAAAGAAGAAAAAGAAGAAGAAGATGATTAGCGCGAGAAGGCTCGCGGGCATGCGCCAATCGTAAAGTCGCGATAGGCTCTTGTCAAGACGCAAGCTATCCCAACTAGGAGGGAGAAGGAGGGGCACATGCTGAGAAGGTAGAACAAACAGGGCCCTTCCCATTTTCTGGTAGTGAAGGCTCGCGGGTGGCACGAGTGGGTTTTCACAAAGGCTCGCAGGCAGCGTGAGGGGGACAATTGTATAGGCTTGTAGGCAATGCGAGTGAGACTGACACAAAGACTCACAGGCAGCAACAGTGGTATGGTTATGAAGACTCGTGGACAACGTGAGTGGTATAGTCACAAAGGCTCGTGGGTAGTGCAAGCGGGATTGCCATGAAGGCTCACCGAGTGGGATTATAATGAAGGCTCGTGGGCAGCGTGAGTGAGATTCTCATGAAGGCTTGTTGAGCGCTAGTGGGATCTTCACAAAGACTCGCCGAGCGTGAGTGGGATTTTTATGAAGGCCCGTGGGCAGCGTGAGTGATACCGCTGTAAAGACTCGCGGATATCTATTAGGAAAAGAAGATAAACAGTGAAGCAAAGCAAAGCAGGGAGGAATTGAAGCAACATTCAGTATAGCGGTCAATTTCAATCAAGCAAAGAGTCGGCTACAACGACTAAAATACTCTGGTTTGCCTTCCTCAAAACTTGTGGGATTCTATTTTTGCTAACATAGTTGCTATTTGTGATGCGGAATCCCAGCTATACAGCCCTACTCAGAATCTCCAATGGCAAGTCAACAAGATAGGAACTGTGCTTCGGAGAAAGCTATTCCCGTGTTTGTGCACAGGGATCAACCCTCATCATGAGTGTCGATCAACGGGTGTAGTTCCACTATGGGATTTCCTAAACAGACTACCTCCGCATCTGGGTCAACAAGCGGAACTAACCCCAGTTAGACTGCCTCCCCTGCGGAGAAGAGCAGGTCCAACCATGAGGCTGCTCAAACATTACCCCGTTCCGTCATGACGAGGAGTGGACGCAGCACAAGTCAAGTCCTAACTTACCTTCCCCGCAATGTCAATAGATGGGAGCGGGTTTAGTCGCAAACTGCCCTAATGGAGTCCCTCCTCGTATGGGTCAATAGGCAAGGTGGCTCCGGGCCATCCCGACCTCCCATGTGAAGGAGGACGAGTTTGGCCCTAAGGCAACTTGAAACGCCCCTAGGCCTTTCGACTTACCTTCCCATGGGGTACAAAAGGGACGGGTGTAATGCCAAAAGGTTGCTCGATCCCTCCCATGGCGGAGAGCTGCTTGTCTTCGATAGCCAACGCATGAGGCGACCCTCATCATGGGCATCGACTAACGAGAGCAGGTCCAGTTAAGGACTGCCCGAACAGAATACCTCCACGTATGGGTCAATAGGCGGAACTAACCCCGGGTTAGACCTCCTCCCCTATGGAGGAAAGTGGGTCCAGCCCTGAGGCGAACCGAACTTCCCCGTTCTACCATGATAAGTAGTGGACGCGACACCAGCCCGATCCTAATTTACCTTTCTTGCGATGTCAATGGATGGGAGTGAGTCCAGTCAAAAAAATTGCCCAACTAGAGTCCCTCCTCGTATGGGTCAACAGGCAGGGTGGCTCAGGGCCATCTTGACCTCCCCTGTGAAGGAGTGAGAGTTTGGCCCTAAGGCAACTCGAAATTGACCCCATTCCCATCACTGTGAAGAGCGAGGAGCCTCTAGGCCTTCCGACTTACGCCTTGTGGGGTACCAAAAGGACAGGTGTAATGGGAAAGGCTACTCGATCCCTCTCGCGGTGGAGAGTGGCTTGTCCTTAACAATCTACGCATGGATTGACCCTCGTCACAAGCATCAACTAACGGGAGTGGGTCCAGTCAAGGACTGCTCGAACAGACTTCCTCCCCGTATGGGTCAACAAGCGAAACTAACCCTGGGTTAGACTATCTCCCCTGCGGAGGAGAGCAGGTCCATCCCTGAAGCTACTGGAACATTACCCCATTCCATCAAGACGAGGAGTGGATGCTGCACCAGCTCGGTCCTAGCTCCACTTTCCCACGATGTCAACGAATGGGAGTGGGTCCAGTTGCAAACTGTCCAAACAGAATCCCTCCACGCATGGGTTAATCGGCTGGATTGGCTCAGGGCTATCCAGGCCTCCCCCGCGAAGGAGCACGGATCTAGCCCTAAGGCTGACAGAGCGGAACCTCATCCCCTCACAGCAAAGGGACGATGACCTCCACGAATGACTAAAAGAGGAGGGTGCGGTTTGAGACATCCCTACCTCTCATTTGGAGGAGCGCATGATAGTCCCCGGACTACCAGACTTGACCACAGAACCTCCCCTGAGGAAATGCACCTCGCATGGGATTGCTCCCGGGCGAGGGAAAGCTCCCCTGAGGAAATGATGATCTTCCCCTGAGGTGACGCTCCTCGAGGGGGAAAGCTCCAGTAAGGAAATGAATGAAGGCTCCCTTGAGGGAATAATGAACCTCTCATTGTGTGAGGTGTTAGACTACCCGCACCAGCCGCGAAGACCCAAGAGTCCCACCACGCCAAATCGACAAGACAGGTGGGTAATTGTCAAGTAGAGTATATATATATATATATATACTTAAGCTCTAATTTTGCATCATGTACACGGAGCATTTGGGCGAGCCTGACTAATGCATCGCTCTGGGCCTTCTTACCAAGCACAAGGGTCAAAGGGGCACACATGATCTTTCCGCACGGCCCTTGTCAGAGTATTTGGGCAAGCTCGGCTTATACACCACTCGCCCCCTCTCGCCAAGTGCAAGGGTCACCGAGGCATGCATGATCTTTTTGCATGAACCCCTGTTAGAGCATTCGGGCAAGCCCAACTTATACGTTGCTTGGCCCCCTCTTGCCAAGCGCGAGGGTCATCGAAGCGTGCATGATCTTTCTGCCTGGCCCCCTGTTGCGTCTAAACTTTGACTCAAATTAATGAATCAAAAATTTAGTGCAGTTTTACCTGCAAGTATACAAGTGTTATAGTATCTTATGGGATCGAATCCACAGGGATTGACTTTTGTGATAAAGAAAATAAATTCAGACAATGAAACGAAATTACTAAAAGAAACGTGCAATCAAATGAAGATTGATAAAATAACTGAATCAAACTAAAATGATAAAATGAATTGATATGGAAAAAGACTAAGGTTTCGAGGATCCATTTAATAATTTATGGTATTGTTTCCGATCGATTTACTTAATTTAAACTAGAATAATGATTCTGTTTAATTGGAAGATTTAACATTTAAGATCAAGAAAAATAGTCGCTTATGATTGAGCATGAACAATTGATGATTAAAACATTTACAAATCTATTTGAATACCACAGGGATTCCTCAAGCATTCATTGTACTCGGAAATCACAATGAATCAAGATAAATATATAGATAATCAAAATATTCAATAATAAAATCTTTCAATCGATCAAGCTCGCAGAATAGATTTTACGTGGATCCGGAAACAATATTTAAATTATTAAACTTCACCTCTAACCTTAGTATGAAAATTTAGCCAAACATATTGATTACAAATACTATAAAAATCACATAAGTATTCTCTATTAAATAACTAAAATAAAACACAAGAAATACTAAGCAATAACTTAGAAATAACAAAATCTGAAATCCAATTGATACAGAGGAATAAATCAGAGATTGAATTCCATCCGTCTCTTCTAAACGAAAATGAATCAATACAAGAGCTTTACGCCACAAGTGAAAAACATCCACTCCGAATGAAAAGCAAGGAAATGGAAACCAACATAATGAAAATAGGAACAGAGAGCTGAGTCCGTCTCACGCCGACTCAAAACAAAACAACAAAAAGTTAATTACCACTTCTCATCTCCCATCAAACTCCCTCCACGTCTTCCTCTTTATCCCAACACAAACACCTCCCTTTCTTCCACTCACACGTCCCAACTCTATTCAATTCCAACACATGAATTTATTCCAACCAATAAAAACTAAGAAACCGACTTGCTCTCCCACTAAGAAACCGACTTTCCCCTTTCTTTTCACAACCCTCTGATTGTTTATTTTTCAACTCCAGAAAATTCCAACCGACCTCACACAGTTCCAACCATTTATGATCTCCACTCTCCCTACTCGTCTGCACCTCACTTAGGTCCAACCGATCTACACAATCATGCACCCACCGACTTCCTTTTCTATACGTAACCTGCTCTATGTATCTTCTGCACCGACTTCCTACCAAAAATTTCCCTTAATCCCAGCTGACCGACTCACCTATTAAGACACCTCACTCAAACTTCACTCAAACCAAGTCAAACACGGCAGTGCCCTCTCCTCCCTTTCTATAGACTTCCACGTACATTAATCCCAGCCTACTCCTTTTAATCAATTCTCACTCCCTACACGTCTCTCTCTCCCTCTCTTCAACCGACCTCAACTCCTCTCTATCCCCCACGAAACCGTTTCACTCTACACCCACCGATTGCTCCCCTTTCCTTTACGTCCAGCAACATATATATATATATATATATATATATAGCTGCTTCTAGTCGTCCAAACTCCCTCCTCCAATCACAATTCCTTTTTCTTTCAATCACCACCGATTTTCCTCTTCACTTCCCTTCAATCACGGCACCTCTCTTTCTTTACACACCAACCAACTAATATTCAACTCATGCACCGATTTCTCTCTTCAATTCAATCAAGCACCTATTTTCTCTCATCACTCCTACACGTCTCCCTTGTTGAAAAATTAAACACAGCACTTCTCTACTCACCCACTCTCCTATCTCTTCTCTCCGTCCACTTTAGCTGCACCAACCTTTTTTTTTTTTTTTTTTTTTTTTTTCAGCCCACATGCCTTCACGTTTCAGCTCCATTTTTAGACTTTAATGTTGCACCTCCAAAAATTCTGAAGCCTCCATGAGTTTCGTTCAACCATGAAGATCACATGCATCTTGAATAATCAAAGGAAGAAAATAACCACTGATTCTTCATTTTGTGTCTTCTTTTTCAGTTGCCAAGTACGTCCTTCCTTCCTCTCAATTAGTATGCATTTTTGATCAAAAGTTCCAACCGGATCTCATTTGAATTTTATTTAAACTGAAAATAAGAAGAAAGAAATAACACTCAAAAATAAATTATCAAAAACAGACTATATATGTGAGGAAATATGGTCCCATTAAATCATAGTTATAAAATTAAGCATAAACATGATATCAATCAATTAAAAATCACAACTCGTATTTATGCTTAAAAATCATTTTTTCATCTAAAACCAATAATAGTGTCATGAAGAATTTAAAATACATTGGTTTTAAATAGCTAAAACATGCAATATTTCAGCTCAATCACACCCCCCAACTAGCTTTTTGCTAATCCTTGAATAAAATAGTGAAAATTAATTGAGATGAACATTACATAAGGCTCGAAATTCAAACAAAAACAATGAAATATAATTATGAATTCTCACAAAAAATTAATTCGTGACTACTCAACACCAGGAGTTGTATCCACAAGGAAAGTCTCAATAATTGTTCACATAGAATTGGGGCAAATGTCTTAGAACTCAGATATGTGTGTGTGGCTAAACCTCTGTATGTTCCTCACTAATAAACATGATTTATCATAGGATTTTTCAACCTTAAGATTAATCATTAGTGATTCTAACTACCTCAAAGCCTAAGGGACTAGCAGTTTTCACGCCAACTCTGTTTAAAGGTTGACTCACTCAACTCCCAAAGTTTTGGGTAAATGTTTCTAGCCCTTTATTCAGGAAAAATTACACGATTTTTTTTTAATTTCTTTTTCTTTTTTTTCTTTCTTCTTTTTTTTTCTTTTTTTTTTATTACATAAGGCTCAGTAGTCCTGCAGTTTACTTCTCCTATTTTAAATCAATGAACATTAATTAGGAACACTACAAGTGTAAGCATGTGCAAAATGTTCTTTCAAAACTTGCCCTTCATTCTATATAAATCATACTATTTCTCATTTTTGTAAATATCGCATCCCGGTATTTCAAGTCACTCCTCAACAAAATATGATGCATCATAAGTCATGTTCTATGCTTAAGGTTGAAAATAAATCTTCACAAAATAATTCCAGTCAACTACTTTACCAAGATACTCAAATTTCACAAAAATGCTAGAAGTGTGTGTTAATCATTTATGATTCAATGCACCTCACAATTTTTTTTTTTTTTTTAAGGTACTAATAAATTTTCAACAGAAAACCCTCCCCCTAACTAAATGTGACATTGTCCTCAATGTTCAGCAATTGAATGTTCGATGATGTATGCTACACAGGCATAAATTAAAGTAAGATAAACACTGCAGAACATATTGAGACGAAAATGATTAAACAGAGAGGAAAGAATTCACCTGAGATACTCAAGTGCACACAAGGAGTAGATTTCTGTCAAAATTAAAACACAAAACAAAAGAAAGAAAAACAAAACAAACAAATACGGTATATACAATGAAGAATCAGAAATTAATTCTAATAAGCAGGATCCTCCAGAGTAGTGGACTCAACCTCTGGAGTAAAATCATCCAAAAATGGTTTCAACCTTTGTCCATTAACCTTAAAAACATTACCATTCTCTGGATTTTCTATCTCAATGGCCCCAAAAGGATAAACAGTTTTTACAACAAAGGGACCGATCCATCGGGATCGAAACTTACCAGGAAACAAATGAAGCCTTGAATTATACAACAAAACTTTTTGGGAAGTCTCAAAATATTTTCGAAAAATATTTTTGTCATGAAAAATTTTCATTCTCTCCTTGGCAATGCGAGAGTTTTCGTAAGCTTCATTCCTGATTTCTTCCAACTCATTAAGCTGAAACTTACGAAGAGAGCAAGCTTTATCCACATCAAAATTAAATTGCTTGATTACCCAATAAGTTTTGTGTTCCAATTCCACAGGTAAGTGACATGCCTTTCCAAAAATGAGTCGATATGGAGACATACCAATCGGAGTTTTAAAAACAGTATGGTATGCCCAAAGTGCATCGGTTAGTCGTAAAGACCAATCTTTGCGACTTGGGTTAACCGTTTTTTCTAACAAAATTTTGATCTCTCGATTAGATACTTCAACTTGGCCACTTGTTTGTGGATGATAAGGGGTAGCAACCTTATGAGTAATACCATATTTTCACATTAAGGCCTCGAAAGGTTTATTACAAAAATGTTTACCCCCATCACTGATAATGGCTCGAGGTGTTCCAAACCTTGATAAAATATTTTCTTTCAAAAATTTCAGTACCACTTTGTGATCATTGTTTTTGCATGGAAAAGCTTCAATCCATTTGGACACATAATCCACAGCTACCAAAATGTAGAGATTGCCAAAAGAAACTGGGAAGGGTCCCATGAAGTCGATGACCCAATAATCAAATATTTCAACAACCAAAATTGGATTTAATGGCATCATACTCTGGTGGGTAATACGTCCCAACTTTTGACAACGCTCACAAGTTTTACAAAATTCATGGGTGTCCTTGAAAATGGTAGGCCAATAGAAACTACATTGTAAAATTTTAAAAGCAGTTTTCTTTCCAGAAAAATGGCCACCACATGCCCCAGAGTGACAAAAAGATATCACACTTTGAAATTCGTTATTGGGAACACATCGTCTAATTATCTGATCTGGGCAATACTTGAACAGATATGGATCGTCCCAAAAGAATTTTCTTACCTCAACAAAAAATTTCCTCTTATCTTGTTGAGTCCAAATGTGAGGAATTTCACCTGTAGCAAGAAAATTAGCAATGTCAACATACCATGGCACTTGAGATATACCAACAAGTTGCTCATCTGGAAATGTGTCTTTAATAGGAACTGTTTCTATGGAATCTGAAAGAACAAGTCTAGACAGATGATCAGCAACAACATTCTCAACTCCTTTTTTATCTTTGATTATCAGATCAAATTCTTGCAGCAAAAGGATCCATCTAAGCAACCTGGGCTTTGAATCTTTTTTCGCTAAAAGGTACTTTAACGCAGCACGATCAGTAAAGATGACAATTTGAGATCCGATCAAATAAGAGCAAAATTTGTCAAGTGCAAAAATTACTGCAAGTAGCTCTTTTTCAGTTGTTGAATAATTCATTTGAGCACTGTTTAAAGTTCTACTTGCATAATAAATAACACAAGGCTTTTTGTCCTTACGTTGGCCCAACACAGCGCCAATAGCATAATCACTAGCATCACACATAATCTCAAATGGTAAATTCCAATCAGGTGATCGCATAATTGGGACTGAGATCAACATACCTTTTAGTTTTATAAAAGCTAACTCACAATCATCAGTCCACACAAAAGAATTTCCCTTTGACAATAAATTGCACAAAGGTCTAGAAATTGTGTTGAAGCCTTTGATGAACCTCCTATAAAAACCTGCATGACCTAGAAAAGATCTGATATCCCTGATGTTCTTTGGGATGGGCAATTTAGAAATTAATTCAATTTTGGCCTTGTCCACTTCAAAACCTTGAGAAGAAACAATGTGACCAAGAACAATCCCTTGAGTGACCATAAAATGACACTTCTCCCAGTTTAAAATCAAATTCTTTTCTTTGCATCTAATCAACACTTTTTCCAAATGAGTTAAACATTCATCAAATGAATCACCAAAAATAGAAAAATCATCCATGAATATTTCAACGAAACGCTCTATCATGTCACTGAATATACTCATCATGCATCGTTGAAATGTAGCAGGAGCATTACAGAGTCCGAATGGCATCCTTCGATATGCAAAGGTACCAAATGGACATGTAAAAGTGGTCTTTTCTTGATCTTCAGGAGCAATCTCAATTTGGTTATATCCAGAATAACCATCTAGGAAGCAATAGAATTTATGGCCCGCTACACGTTCAATAATTTGATCCATGAATGGTAGGGGAAAATGATCCTTTCTGGTGACAGAATTCAGTTTTCTGTAGTCAACGCACACACGCCAACAGTAGTAACTCTAGTTGGGATCAATTCAATATCAGCATTCTTAACTACAGTCACACCAGATTTCTTGGGTACCACCTGCGTGGGACTAACCCATTTTCTGTCAGAAATAGGGTAAATGATCCCTACATCCAGAAGTTTTAACACCTCTGCTCTGACAACCTCTTTCATGTTGGGGTTCAGTCTACGTTGCATTTCTCTAGAGGGTTGAGAATTGTCCTCTAGATAAATCCTGTGGGTACAAATCAAAGGACTGATACCTTTGATATCAGCTATGGTCCATCCTATTGCTTCTTTGTGTTCAATGAGAACACCTATCAATTTGCTCTCCTGAATTTCATCCAGTTTTGATGAAATGACCACTGGTAATGTCTCCGCTTAGCCTAAAAAGCATATTTGAGATCAGCAGGTAGAGGTTTCAAGTCGAGTTTTGGTGTTTGCACACTTGAAGGGAGAGACACAACATCATGAGGCGGTAATTCCTCAAAACGTGTTCTCCATTTATCAGTGTCCATTATAGGAGTAGATTCTAGCAAAAAATTCATAGATGCAAGTACAGAATCATCATCAAAATTTTCACCATGAACCAAACAAGCCTCAAGTGGGTCCAAAAAACTTGACAAATCAAATTTATTTTGAACAAGAGTTTGGATCAGATTTACTTCATGCACATCATCATCATCACCAGGTTGTTTACAAACATTGAAAATATTCAACTCCAAAGTCATGTTGCCAAAAGATATTATCATCACACCACTCCTACAATTTATTAAAGCATTTGAGGTCGCAAGGAACTGCCTACCCAAAATTATAGGAATTTGAGTGCAAATATCAAAGACAGGTTCTGTGTCCAAAACAATGAAATCCACTGGGAAATAAAATTTTCCTACTTGAACTAGCACATCCTCAACTATCCCTCTCGGTATTTTAACTGAACGTTCAGCAAGTTGGAGTGTTACCTTGGTGGGTTTAAGTTCACCAAGACCCAACTGCTCATATACTGAGTAGGGTAGGAGGTTAACACTAGCTCCGAGGTCAAGTAAAGTTTTTTCAATTTTAAAATTTCCAATCACGCAGGAAATTGTTGGACAACCCGGGTCTTTGTACTTAGGAAGAGAATTGTTCTGGAGGATGGCGCTTACCTGCTCAGTGAGAAAAGCCTTCTTCTGCACCTTCATCGTACGCTTCACTGTGCATAAATCTTTCAAAAACTTAGCATACGATGGAATTTGTTTGATTGCATCTAACAAAGGAATGTTGATTTTTACCTGTTTGAAAATTTCAAGAATATCAGCATTTTGAACCAACTTGTGAGAATGTTGCAATCTTTGGGGAAATGGAGCAGGTATTGGGGCTTTCACAGGCACATCCAATTCAACCTTCTCAAGTTCACCATCACTCTTGGAATTTAAAGAGTTTTTGGTCTCATCAACTTTCGTTGTTGAAATACTCTTATCAATTATTTTTCCACTGCGTAAAATGGTGATGGACTTGGCATGTTCAAATTTTGAATCAGAGAGATTTGAATTTCTTACCTCAAATTTACCTTTGGGATTCGGCTGAGGTTGAGTAGGAAACTTACCCTTTTCTTGAGCATGCAATGCAGAGGTCAAGTCGCTAATAGAACTTCTCATCTCAGTAATGGCCTGCATTGTCTGAGTGTTGATATTTGCTTGTCCCTGCATAAAAGCCTGTAATGTTTCCTCAAGGGTTTTCTTATGTGGAGGCACATAAGGACTAGAAGAAGATAGCCCTTGAGGATTTTGATTTTGATTGGACTCATTCCTTCAACTAAAATTGGGGTGATTTCTCCATCCAGGATTATATGTTTCTGAATAAGGAGAAGAAAATGGCCTCCTATAGGAATTCATGACATTTACTTGTTCGTGCAACACCTCTTTAAAAGTAGGGATTGTTGGACAATCCTAAGTTAGGTGTCCACTAATCTCACAAATGCCACAATTTTCTTCTTCTTTTTCACTGGCCTTAACCGGATTTACCTTCCTAACCTCCATGGCTTCGACTTTTCTTGTCAGACTTGCTATCCTAGCATTCACATCATCATTTCCTTTAAGAACATACATACCTTCTTGAGAAATGGCACCGAGTTTGGGCTTATTTGACCGATCAGAAAGATCTGTGTTATCCCAAGATTGAGCATTTTCAGCTAACTGGTCAAAATAGTCCCAAGCATCATCAGGATCTTTATTTAGAAAATCACCGTTACACATCATTTCTACAAACTGACGCATTTGAGATGTTAAACTTTCATAGAAGAAACTAATGGTGCGCCAAGTCTCATAGCCATGATGTGGGCAAGTTAGCAACAATTCCTTAAAACGTTCCCAAAACTGAAAAAAAGTTTCATTTTCCTTTTGAGAAAAATTCATAATATTTCTGCGAAGAGTATTGGTCCTATGAGTAGGAAATTTTTTTTTTAGAAATTCTCTTTGCATTTCTTGCCATGTGCCAATAGATCTTGGTCTCAGGGAGTTCAACCAATTTTTAGCTTTTTCTTTCAAAGAGAATGGAAACAACTTTAATCTAACAACATCATCATTGATAGTTTGGTTTTGTAAAGTTGCACAAACTTCTTCAAATTCTTTTAGATGCAAATAAGGACTTTCTGAATCTAAGCCATGAAACTTGGGAAGTAATTGGATTACTCCCGGTTTTAGATCAAAATTTCCCATATTCGTAGGAAAAATCATGCAAGATGGAGTACTTGTCATTGTAGGTTGTAAATACTCACGCAAAGTTCTCATTGGTGGATTATTTTGTGCCTCATTTTCTTGTTCATCATGAATACTATGATTGTCAGCCATGGTATTAGAATGAGAATTTTTAGAATCACCAGACAAAGTATCAACCAATTCTTTTAAAACAATTTCCTCTCTTCTCAATCTACCCGTTTAATCACATTGCCACGAGATCATTCATCATAGAGGATCGAGCACACAAAAAAAAAAAAAAATAAAAACAAAATGCAAAACAAGCAAGAAAATAAAAGAAAAGAATGAGATTACCAAATGGTATGAATATGGAAGCAATGTTACATGCTCTGTTTTCTGTAAAAAATCGTACTTGCAAAAAGAATATGAAAAACAATTAGCAAAAGATTACAATTTTTTTTTTCTTTTCTAAAAAAAATTATCACACGTTGCAATCCCCGACAACGGCGCCAAAAACTTGTTGCGTCTAAACTTTGACTCAAATTAATGAATCAAAAATTTAGTGCAGTTTTACCTGCAAGTATACAGGTGTTGTAGTATCTTACAGGATCGAATCCACAGGGATTGACTTTTGTGATAAAGAAAATAAATTCAGACAATGAAACGAAATTACTAAAAGAAACGTGCAATCAAATGAAGATTGATAAAATAACTGAATCAAACTAAAATGATAAAATGAATTGATATGGAAAAAGACTAAGATTTCGAGGATCCATTTAATAATTTATGGTATTGTTTCCGATCGATTTACTTCAATTAAACTAGAATAATGATTCTGTTTAATTGGAAGATTTAACATTTAAGATCAAGAAAAATAGTCGCTTATGATTGAGCATGAACAATTGATGATTAAAATATTTACAAATCTATTTGAATACCACAGGGATTCCTCAAGCATTCACTGTACTCGAAAATCACAATGAATCAAGATAAATATATAGATAATCAAAATATTCAATAATAAAATCTTTCAATCGATCAAGCTCGCAGAATAGATTTTACGTGGATCCGAAAACAATATTTAAATTATTAAACTTCACCTCTAACCTTAGTATGAAAATTTAGCCAAACATATTCATTACAAATACTATAGAAATCACATAAGTATTCTCCATTAAATAACTAAAATAAAACACAAGAAATACTAAGTAATAACTTAGAAATAACAAAATCTGAAATCCAATTGATATAGAGGAATAAATCAGAGATTGAATTCCATCCGTCTCTTCTAAACGAAAATGAATCAATACAAGAGCTTTACGCCACAAGTGAAAAACATCCACTCCGAATGAAAAGCAAGGAAATGGAAACCAACATAATGAAAATAGGAATAGAGAGCTGAGTCCGTCTCACGCCGACTCAAAACAAAACAACAAAAAGTTAATTACCACTTCTCATCTCCTATCAAACTCCCTCCACGTCTTCCTCTTTATCCCAACACAAACACCTCCCTTTCTTCCACTCACACGTCCCAACTCTATTCAATTCCAACACATGAATTTATTCCAACCAATAAAAACTAAGAAACCGACTTGCTCTCCCACTAAGAAACTAACTTTCCCCTTTCTTTTCACAACCCTCTGATTGTTTATTTTTCAACTCCAGAAAATTCCAACCGACCTCACACAGTTGCAACCATTTATGATCTCCACTCTCCCTACTCGTCTACACCTCACTTAGGTCCAACCGATCTACACAATCATGCACCCACCGACTTCATTTTCTATACGTAACCTGCTCTATGTATCTTCTGCACCGACTTCCTGCCAAAAATTTCCCTTAATCCCAGCTGACCGACTCACCTATTAAGACACCTCACTCAAACTTCACTCAAACCAAGTCAAACACGGCAGTGCCCTCTCCTCCCTTTCTATAGACTTCCACGTAGATCAATCCCAGCCTACTCCTTTTAATCAATTCTCACTCCCTACACGTCTCTCTCTCCCTCTCTTCAACCGACCTCAACTCCTCTCTATCCCCCACGTAACCCTTTCACTCTACACCCACCGATTGCTCCCCTTTCCTTTACATCTAGCAACATATATATATATATAGCTGCTTCTAGTCATCCAAACTCGCTCCTCCAATCACAATTCCTTTTTCTTTCAATCACCACCGATTTTCCTCTTCACTTCCCTTCAATCACGGCACCTCTCTTTCTTTACACACCAACCAACTAATATTCAACTCATGCACCGATTTCTCTCTTCAATTCAATCAAGCACCTATTTTCTCTCATCACTCCTACACGTCTCCCTTGTTGAAAAATTAAACACAGCACTTCTCTACTCACCCACTCTCCTATCTCTTCTCTCCGTCCACTTTAGCTGCACCAACCTTCTTTCTTTTTTTCTTTTTTTTTTTTTTTTTTTTTTTTTTTTTTTTTTTTTTATTCCCAGCCCACATGCCTTCACGTTTCAGCTCCATTTTTAGACTTTAATGTTACACCTCCAAAAATTCTGAAGCCTTCGTGAGTTTCGTTCAACCATGAAGATCACATGCATCTTGAATAATCAAAGGCAGAAAATAACCACTGATTCTTCATTTTGTGTCTTCTTTTTCAGCTGCCAAGTACGTCCTTCCTTCCTCTCAATTAGTATGCATTTTTGATCAAAAGTTCCAACCGGATCTCATTTGAATTTTATTTAAACTGAAAATAAGAAGAAAGAAATAACACTTAAAAATAAATTATCAAAAACAGACTATATATGTGAGGAAATATTGTCCTATTAAATTATAGTTATAAAATTAAGCATAAACATGATATCAATCAATTAAAAATCACAACTCGTATTTATGCTTAAAAATTATTTTTTCATCTAAAACCAATAATAGTGTCACGAAGAATTTAAAATACATTGGTTTTAAATAGCTAAAACATGCAATATTTCAGCTCAATCACCCCCGTCAGAGTATTTGGGAACGCCTTGCTTATACGCCGCTTGGCCCCCTCTCACCTAGTACGAGGGTGAATGGGGCACGCATAATCTTTCCGTGCAACCCCCGTCAGAACATTTGGGCAAGCCCGGCTTATACGCCGCTCGGTCCCCGTCAGAGCTGAGCAAGGGTTAATGGGGTGCACATGATCTTTCCGCACGGCCCCGTCAGAGTATCTGGGTGAGCCCGGCTTACGCGTCGCTCGGCCCTCATCAGAGCATTTGGGTGAGCTCGACTTATATGCCACTCGTCCCCCTCTCACCAAGCACAAGGGTCAAAGGGGAGTGCATGATCTTTCCACACGGCCCCCATTAGAGTATTTGGGCAAGCCCGATTTATACGCCGCTCGGCCCCTCTCGCCAAGCGCGAGGGTCAACAAGGTGCGCATGATGTTTCTGCGCGACCCCCGTCAGAGTATTTGGGCGAGCCTGGCTTATATGCCACTCAACCCCCTCTCGCCAAGTGCGAGGGTCAACGGGGTGCTCATTATCTTTTTGCGTAGCCCCTCTCAGAGTATTTGGGCAAGCCCGGCTTATACGCCGCTCAACCCCTCTCACCAAGCCTGAGAGTCAAAGGGGTGCACATGATCTTTCCGAACTGCCCCCGTTAGAGTATTTGGGTGAGCCTGACTTATACGCCTCTCAGGCCCCTCTTGCCAAGTGTGAGGGTCAACGGGGTGCACATGATCTTTTAGCGCGGCCCCTGTCAGAGTATTTGGGCGAGCCCGGCTTATACGCCGCTTGGCCCCCTCTCACCAAGCGCAAGGGTCAAAGGGGCGAGCATGATCTTTCCACGCGACCCCCTCAGAGTATTTGAGATAGCTAGGCTTAGGTGTCGCTCGTTTCCCACTAGGGCATTTGTGAGAGCTAGGCTTACACGCCGCTCATCCTCCGTCAACACATTTGGGAGAAGCTCGATTTACGCGCCGCCCTACTTTTGCCAAAATATGTAGGCGAGCCAGGCTTACCTATCGCTTGACCTCCGTTAGAGTATTTGGGAGACCTCAGCTTACGGGCCACTCAGTCGCATCTGAAGATTCGGAGCAAGTTCAGCCTTAATGCACCACTCAATTGTCTCTTGCTTACCTTACTTTGCATGGTCGACCCCTATCCCTCCTATCCATGCTCAGAAACCTTCACTGCTTAGTGCAAGGAACGATCGAATGATGATTGATTATCAAAATTTATTTCTCCATGGAGGGGGACGAATCAAATCGGAGGCGTATTTTATTCTTAAAGATTCTCAATGTCAGTTTTTTAGCAAAGTTGCCCTTAAGAATCGCAGGCATCTGTTATGGGTATTTTTTTCCTAAGCCCATGAGGGCCCTCAAAGCCCAAACCCACCAATGAGACTTCACTAGAGGACGAAATATGGAGAAATGAGGGAGTACGGGAGAAGGAAATGAAGGAGAAGGGAGAAAGCAATGTCAGGCTTACGGGTAGGGAATAGGAGAAAAGACATGAGAGGTAAGGTGACGTGACATAAAGAAGGAAAAATGAAGAGATAAAAGGAGAGGGACAAACGACTAGAAGAGGATCTTTTCTGAACTTTTGAGTGGCTGGACTTTGGATTCGGGACTTCTTCTGGGATCGAAGAAGGAACTTTTCGGGGGCTTCTGGGCCAGACTTCTAAGAGGCTCTCCGGGATGGCTTCTTCAACCTCCAGACCCGGCATCCAGTTATAGTGTCCAAACTAGTAGAGTGATATGCAAATAAGCTATACAGTTAGGATGAGACATCCCGAGAGACTGTAAATAAAGCTTATATAATGGATTCTCCCCTCCCCAAGCCCTCATGGATGTAGGCCTAGTGCTGAACCACGTAAATTTGCTTGTCTACTTCTCTCTATTTTTCCTGCATTCATACACTATTCACCACCATGACCATTAGAGGAGAGTTTGGTTCAGTCCAGGCCGGTCCCAATAGGTTTTGTGGACTGGACTAAACCTATTCGGTCCAAGGTTTTCCCACCCTGGATTGGACCAAACTCATTAAGGACTAGGCTGGTCTGGTCCCATTCGGGACATTCTGGTTCGATCAGTCCAGTTGGTCCAAATGGGCCAATGGCCCAATATTTTTATTCCATAATTTTTGGCCCAATAGTCTTATTTTCGGCCCAATAGGCTTAATGTTCTGATTATAATTTTTGGCCCAATGGTGCAATAAACCTGAATAAAAGATTTTATTACAAAAAAAATCAAAATTTTCTATATCCATCTAAACAATTTAAACAAGGTAACATACATCAAATCTGGCTTTTAAAAAAAAGAAAGAAAAAAAACATTCACAAGCATAGATAATGAAAATTGAAAATTATACAAGTTTCAAAAACTGAAAATTAAAAGGTCTTCAAAAAAATAATAGTAGAAGACTAGAACTAGAAGTCTAAAAGAGTAGTAGACTAGGAGTCATATTAGTAATTTACATCAAAAGCTCTAAATAAAAACATAGCTCTCAAATATGAAATTGAAATAACACTATAATAGTAAGTTGTAGCATAAATTACTTATAAATAAAAAAGAAAAAAAAGAAAAAGAAAACTATAACAATGGCTGAATAAAGCATTTACATGATTACATCTATTCAAAAAATAACAATTATCCTCCTGGGTTTGGCAGCTGCTACATCATTTGGCTTGCATACTTTTCACTTTTCACAATACTTTGTAATATGTAAACAGAAAGAATCAATTTCTTTCAAAACTTATTCATAAAAGAAGCAAAAAACAAAAACTACTGAAAAATGTTAGTATTCAACAAACCCAATTAACATTTTTAAAACAAGTGAGATAAATATTTACAAATCCTAACTTTGATTTCATCTGTTATGGAAGTTTAAAATCTTTGTATTCTTCATAAACTTTAAGCTCTTGCAGTTAATTATGATCTCCGAGATTTAATTATTAGGTCAGCAATCCAGCTAATAAAATAGGAAATATTCAGATCCATGGGTTATGGATACCATATTAGTTGTAAACATGAGTATGATTATCCTGGGAAATCATTCTATATGAATTTCTTCCCAAAAACAATCTCCAATGTTACTTGCCCAATGATAAACCATATATATTGATCGATGCAAAATGGAAAGGGAGGCAAAATGGGGATGAAGCTTGAAATGATCGTCAGGTCGAAAGAAAATACATGAAACCCATTAATATATATATATATATATATATTTTGTAATGCTGGAAATCAGAATTTGTGCAATCGCAAAACGTCTTCGAACCAGTCAAATCTTTGTATTCTTCATAAACTTGAATCTGGGAAAAAATAAGATAAGTATAATATTTTTTTTTCATTCAAATAGTAGAACCGTAGAACCAACCAAACTGTTATGAATGGTAGCACTGTGGTCCGTAGCACACAAGCAAGCTTAATATCCACCACTATCCAGCACACAAACAAGCCTAATATCCACAACTATCCAGCACACAAACAAGCATAATATCCACAACTATCAAGCAAATTAACACAAACAATAACTAATAGGTAAGATATAACACAGAGAGAGAGAGAGAGAGAGAGAGAGAGAGAGAGAGAGAGAGAGAGAGAGAGAGAGAGAGAGAGAGAGAGAGAGAGAGAGAGCACCTCATATTGTAGGGAGGAAACGATGCATGAGGTTGGAGAGGGCAAGAGCTTTCAGAGGTGAGTCGTGACGTAGGGGCTGGTTGTTCTGTTGGGATGCAACAGAGGGGCTACGAGTTGGAGGGGATGCACACGGGGCTAGGGTTTTGAGATGAGAGTTGAGAGAGAAACGGAAGTGAATGGGGATGGGAGGGAATTGGGGGGGGGGGAAGACCCAAATTCGTGTACTGAAACGACGACATTTTAGTACGCTAATTTGGAAAAAAAAAATATATGGGTTGACGCCATTTCATGCAATCTATTTTCAAATTCTGTCTAAAACTGGACTTAAACGGCATCGTTTAGGTCCAATTTTACTATAGCGGCACCGTTTTCAATCCCTCACTAAGATCATATGTGATTTTCACTTCTAAACAATAAAAAAATTAATAAGTTAGTAAAATTAAAATTACGTAAACTATTGAATGTGTATTATTTAATTAACTCATTAAAAGAATCACTAATTAAAATTATATTTATGATGTTAATTGTTACTTTATTACTAACTTAGAGAGTTAAGAGTATATCAATTGACAATTCTTTTTTTTAATATCCAAGGGAATATGTTTAATACTTATGTAATTATATTGTGATATTAATTTAATATATATATATATATATATATATATATAACTAATAGTATACTATTATATATATATCATATATATTAGTAATGCACTTATGCTAATACTATTAGTCTATTAGTATATAGTAAATTAGTGATAGTTATTAACTTATTTACTATTAGTCTATTATATATATATATATCATAACTAATAATATGTAATAATACTAGTACTAATAGATAATAACTAATAACTAGTATTACTAATTTACTATATCTATTCATTATCTTCAAACCCAACACATTTACTAATACTCTATCTAATACTATATTAATTTATTAAATAAGAGTAATACTCTTATAGTTTTTTATAGTTTTATAATCTTATTACTAATACTAGTATATTAGATATTAAGTTAACTAATACTAATACTCTTAGTCTCTTATAATCTTATTACTAATGCTAGCATATTAGATATTAAGTTAACTAATACTAATAGTCTAGTACTCTTATAATCTTATTACTAATATAGTAATACTAGCATATTAGATATTAAGTTAACTAATACTAATACTCTTAGTCTCTTATAATCTTATTACTAATACTAGCACATTAGATATTAAGTCAACTAATACTTATAGTCTAATACTCTTATAACCTTATTACTAATATAGTAATACTAGCATATTAGATATTAAGTTAATTAATACTAATACTAGTACTATTAGATATAGTTATGGACATATAATGATTTAGTTATTATGAATTTATGATTAGTATACTGTATAACTATATAATAGTATATTAATATTAATTTAGACTATTAGTAATTTAGTCTTAGTATAAATATTAGTATTAGTATAAAATTATAAATATTAATATTATAAATATTAGCCTATTAGGTTAGATAAAAATTATAATTAATTACATAAAGTTATAAATATTATATAAATAATAAAATATTATATATATTATTCATTTATTCCGGTCGGGGGTAAAAAACTCTTGGACCAGGACTGGACTAAAACTAGTCGGTCCACCAAAATTTGGATCGAGACCAATCGGACCTTTCGGTCCGGTCTGCGATACTCCCCCTAGTGGCCATGAGCACGGACTTTGTACAGTCGCACCAGACCCGCCGGGGGCTTACACAGCCTAGTCCTGGCCCAGCTCCACTAGGCCAGAACATTGTGGACCCGGGCTCAATGCCGCCATTGGTGTGCCGTATGCAGATCGAGTGAAGGCCCAGACTAGCTGGGCGACCCGACCCAAGGGCATATGAAACATGAAGTTAACACCTCCCATTTATTTTTCTGGGTCCCTAACTTTTTATCTCCAACCAAAGGAATATAAGAGCATAAAGTGAGGTAAAAGAAAGGCATGAGCAGTGGACCATGAGTCCACTATATCTAATACATGGACCATTTAGTTAATTAAAAGATTAGTTGGATCACATATTCGAGTCTTCAACTTGGATCAAACCAAATTCCCACATTCCAGAAAAACTAGATTTCCACATTCTAGAGAAGAAAAAAAGAAAAAAAAAAAACGTCACCCACATTCCATTTTCTTGAAAAAAAAAAAAAACAAAAACTAAGAGAAAAGAAAAAAAAAAAATTGGCTTGGCTTACCTGGAGGTGATAGGCCACAACGGTGGTAGACGATGACGGCGTAGGGATTTGGGCGAAATACTTCAGCTTCTGGTAAGAAGATGAAATCATGGGTCACCTGTAAGGATGTGGGTATGAAGTAATATGATGAAGATGAAGATGAAATAGAAAGTGATGCCTCAAGTGATAAATGGGAAGTGAAATTGCAAGCGTGAGTTTACTTGTAAGAAAAGATGAAGATGAAATCATGAGAAATAAATAGATGGAAATGAAGTTGCCTGTCGTAGGAAGAAAGAGAACTGGAAAATTGGACGCGTAGCCCAGGAGCAAGGCAGAAGACCAAAGCGAACTCAAAAGCGTGAAATGAAATAGTGCTTCCAGTGACGCGCGAAATGAAGCAGCTAGAGGGATGAGAATTTTTTAGGAAAACTCTTAATACAAGCAGTTTGGGGACCAACGGGCCGGGGCACCAACCTTTCACCTAGACGTTAAATAAAACGGTTCATTTTATTTTAAGATAGGATTGAGCAAGTATGCAGACAGAAAGGGTGATCTAGAAGCCACTCCTTAACTGCTCCTTTCATAAAGACTTTCCCATAGCAGAGAAGGTATGCTTTAACTAGAAAATGTGCTTTAACCAGAAAATGTGCTAAGCTTGTGAAGGAGCAGAGTACAAGGTTTTACATCGTCTTTAATTCTACGAGATCATTCTAGGGTATGGGTAAAAAATCCCAGTTTAGCATTTTCTTGGCATCCGAGGAGGACTGAAAGAGAAAGAGGAAAGTCGTAGATTTGTATAGATTTTTTCCCCTTTTTAATTTTGTTTTTTGGCTTAGAATTTTTGGGCTTTGTTGCTTTCACCATTTCCGGGCTCAATGGAATGATTTAAATTGAAAAAGAATCAAAGAAATCTTCAGCTTCTTAATATCATTCACACTGCTCTACCTCCAATTTTCCATTTTTCCTTTTTTGTTTTCTTATTTGGATTCCCCTGCTCTTGATGATTGAAGTAATGGGTCTGAGATCTCACATTTTTCTATTTCTAGACGAATATTCCATTCAACCATTGCAGCTGATCAGCTTTGTGTGGATCTAGAAATTATTATTTTATCTAATTCTAAACCGTAGATGTTGAAGATTAATAAAGAAAAGTTGTATTCACAGTAGAAGAGAGAGAGAGAGAGAGAGAGGAGTTTTGGGATGCAGCAAGGGGCCGCAAGTATCACCCACAAGGAAAAGTATAGTTGCAAGCACAATTGTGCACTAATCTGTGTACCAATGTGATGTGATTGGTCAAAAAATAGATTTTATTGAAATCAGTGTTAATTTAAATTTTAAGTATGAATAAATCAGTGTTGGTACACAGATTAGTGCAGGACTGTGCTTGTATGTAGCAAAACTCCACCCACAAATGGCGAATCTTAAGGTGGAAAGATGAGATTTGGGGGAGGGGAGACGTACGGAGGGAATCTGGGAAGCGATGGTCTTCTCTTCTCGTCGTTTTTTATTAATTTTTTTAAAAAAATAAAAATGACTCAAACAACAGCAGTCCACGTCGAATTGGTACACGGCTTCATTCACAACTTGTCTGTACCTAGACGAACTCAATTTTTTATGGCAAAATATTATGGAAAGGAAAAATATAGTTGCAAGTTTGTGCACTAATCTGTGCATCAATGTGGTGTGATTGGTCAAAAAGTAGATTTTATTGAAAACAGTGTTAATTTAAATTTTAAGTATAAATAAATCAATATTGGTACACAGATTAGTGCACAATTATGCTTGTATGTAGCAAAACTCTATTTTATAAGCCTGGTTTATTTCAGAATTGTTATAATGCTTTAAGGTGTATTTAGCTTATTATTTCAATTAATAGTCCCATTGTCTATTGTTTTGTTTTTAATAAAATTATTATGTTATATTTTAAATAGAAATTAAAGATTTTAATTATATTATTTAGCATTAATTTTACAAGTTGATTTTAGTAGTATTTTAATGAAGGAATTTATACTGTATCATTCATTATTAATTTTACAACTAGATTTCAATTATAAATAGTAAATATTTAATTTTATTTCAAACGCTTTTGTCTAATTAAGTCTATTTTATTAAATGAGATTAAGCGATTTGCTTTGACAGATTTTATTATGTACTAAGTTATGAATTTAAAAGAAATACGTTAAGGATATTTAAGTGATATTAATATTTATAATTCAAGAAAGTAAATCTATTTTAAGAATTTAGTTTTTCATGACTTATTTTAACGAAGTTGAATTAGCCCACCTATAAGTGGATGCAGGTGATAATAATTAAGCGAAATATACATCTTATATTATCCTATAGTCTAGGCCTGCAACCCAGCCCGCCCAAAAGCTTATTTTTGACCCAACCCGATTAGCGCATTGACCAAGAACGACCCGACCCGTTTAATTCGGGTTAATCATTCTCGGTTTTTTTAGCTTTAGGGAAAATTAAGTTAAGTGCTCCGATGGTGTATTTTGTGTGTTTTTTTTAATATTTAAAAAAATTTATAAAATACATCCATCGGTGCACACCATATTCCCCGTATAGGGACCCATATTTTTAGCATCATATATGTATAAAGTTTCTTAATTTCTACATTGACTATGGACTTCACAATGTATAATTTGCAACTTTCAAAGGAACGAATGATTAAGACGTGAGTGGTAGAGAAGAATAAGAAAAGTCAGCCAAAATAATAATCATATCTAGATACTAAATGATAATTAATTAAGCATGGACCTTAATGGCTCCTAGGATGTGTGTGTATATACATTGAAAAAAGTTACCATGCCCACTCAAGTGTATCGCTCACTAAAAAAAAATTAATTCATGTCTTTATTTAATGATTAAAGAAATAATTTTAAATTTATTAGTGTATTTTTGTTATTTTTTAAAAATAATTAAATCTATTAAAAGAAAAAAAAAAAAAGAAACTTTAAATAGCTTGGCAAAAACAATGAGTGGCAGAGTAGCACCGCTCATAAACTTTTCCAATGCGGTTGAAGGGAGGATTACCCACTAGCCCATCCATGGGGCCACTCATTTATTTTAAGTTGACTACTACCGCCCCGTAGAAGATATAAGAGCATTGTTAATGGATTAAATATATATAAAAGACATTTTTTATGAATGTAAGATAATTTAAATTTTGATTATTCTATTTAAATAAGTCTCCACATTTGAATAGCTATTTTTTTATTATATAACCATAAAATAATATGAGATAAATTTGATTTTGACTATTTACATCAAATCTCTATATTAGATTATTCATTTATTTATTATATAGTAATGAGTAATTAATAATTAAAAAAATATTTTATTTTTTTAATTATTAATTTATTTTATTTTATCATGAAAAAATGAGAAAAAAAATTCGAGGAAAAGAAAATGAGACAGTTGCATTGAAAGAAGATAGAGCAGAGTTGCAGATAAATAATAAAATAACAATTTGCTTTATGTATAGTACAGATCAAATTTGATATATTCTTTACAAATGCTGTAGCTAAAAGCTATAAAATTTGTTAATGGTTAATCCGTTGCAAGTAAATTTTCAAGGCCTAAGACTTTCACCAGGTCAATCTAGTCCTGAAAAAATAAATAAGCGAAATCTATTATATAATATTAAATAAAAATAATATCGATAGTATGATAATAAAAAAAATTAATAATATATAGATTTTTTCATGTGAAAAAAATAGAAGAATATGCATTTCAGCTTCAGCATATGCTTATCCCTTTGTATCTCTGTGTGTTTTAAATGCTCATTGATGACTTGCAAAATTTGATATTGTAGATTTTATAAGTGCGCTCGATAGGACGCTCGAGCGAAATCAGGCAGAGTCGAACGCTTGACGTGCGCTCGACACCCCGCTCGAGCGAACATCGTATTTTGACAGATTTTAGGTTTTCCGCCGTGAGACCATATAAAAGCAATTTTTCACTCTAGAGCTGCGAGTTTTGACTGGAGAACACTCTTTGGGACAGAAAAACACAGCTAGAAGGATTCAATTCATTTGTTTTGGAGACGGAATTCCAATTATTGAACATACGTTGAAATCATACACGAGCACGGACGAGAGAAAAGCGTTGAATCGTTCCCTTGAGCTTTTGACGACGAGTTGAAGCTGCAAGGAGGATTTTTCAGTGTTTATTTTCTTCTTCCCATCTTCTCAGAACAATTATGGTGAATTCGTTTATGTTGAATTCCATTTCTAGCATGAGCTAAATTTTCTTCATTCTAGGAAATCGATGTAACCTATTTCCGAACTATGCTTGATTGTGATCTATGCTAATTTAATGCAATTCTCTCTTTGTTTATCTGATTTATTCTGAATTTATTGCTTCTAATTAACTGGCCATTGATTAGATGATAAGTAATCTTGTGATTTGCTATCGAAAGAGGGAATCATAGGGTAGATCTTGGATATTTCAGCATAGGTAAGTATAGAGATCGAAAGACTTGTATGAACCTATGTAGTCATTAAATATTTGATCTTATTGCGTTCTTGGTTATTGAATTTGCATATTCTTGTGTGAATTGCTAACCAAGAGTCAATTCCAATTGACTATCGAAAGAGGCTTTTGGATGAATTAGAGATTTGCTAATAGACAAAAGAGGTTTAAGTTAAATTAGCTGGATGAGAAAAGCATAGTGAAGAATTAGGTGAAATCGATTTCCTAGAAGTTTTCTTCCCATTAATTTGATCTTCAAACGTCAGTGTTATTTCCTTTGCACATTTTTCTTTGAGTTGATCTAGTTTTATTTGCAACTACAAAAACCTTAGCGATTCCTCTAGATAAAATTGAGATTAGTATAAATTTTGGTATTTGGCAAGAGTAAGGTACCAATCTCTGAGGACGATACTCTTCTTATTACTTTACTATAAAACTACGATACTGTGCACTTGCAGTTTTGCACCGGTCAAGTTTTTGGCGCCGTTGCCGGGGATTGGTTTATTCTTATTCTTTTTGTCAATATCGACACAAAGTAATCTTGGTTTTAATTTAGAATTTTGTTTTAATTTGTTCTACAGGTGTGTTTTTGACGTTGGATGCGCCGTGCTAGATCTCGTGATATTATTCCTGTTGATCCGAAGATTGAAAGAACTCTTAGATCACTAAGAAGAAATAAGATACTAGCCATGGCTGAAGAAGATCGTGAGGTACTACCACGCACCTTGAAGGACTATGTACGGTCAGTTGTGAATGGAAATTACTCGAGCATAATGCGCTAGCCAATCAATGCCAACAACTTTGAGCTCAAACCAGCTTTGATTAGCATGGTGCAGCAGGCTCAATTCAGCGGATCGCCACTGGATGATCCCAATATTCATTTGGCTATGTTCTTGGAGATTTGTGACACTGTGAAGATCAATGGTGTTACTGAAGACACCATTAGACTGAGATTGTTTCCTTTTTCTTTGAGGGACAAGGCTAGAGGTTGGCTACAATCTCTACAACCGGGAAGCATCATTAGTTGGCAGGATATGGCTGAGAGGTTTCTTGCTAAATTCTTCCCTCCTGCAAAAACAGCCCAACTCAGGAGTGAGATTGGCCAGTTCAAGCAAAATGATTTTGAGTCACTCTATGAAGCGTGGGAGAGGTATAAAGACTTGGTTCGACGTTGCCCACAACATGGATTGCCAGATTGGTTGCAAGTTCAGATGTTCTATAATGGGTTAAATGGGCAAACTCGAACTATAGTTGATGCTGCTTCTGGTGGAACTTTGATGTCGAAGACAGCTGAAGGTGCTACTGCACTTTTGGAAGAAATGGCCTCAAATAACTATCAATGGCCAACTGAGAGGACTTTGGCTAAGAAGGTTGCTGGAATTCATGACTTGGAGCTAATAGCAGCTCTTTCCGCTCAAGTAGCTACTCTATCTCATCAGATTTCAGCCTTGACAACACAAAGGATATCACAAAGTACAGAATATGTAGCATCTACAAGTATGATAGTTCCAAGCAATGAGGCGAGTCAAGAACAAGTTCAATATGTCAACAATCGGAACTACAATTATCGTGGTAATCCTATGCCAAATTACTATCATCCAGGGCTTAGAAATCATGAGAATCTTTCATATGGAAATACAAAGAACGTGTTGCAACCTCAACCTCCTCCAGGATTTGATAGCCAACCAAGCGAGAAGAAGATGTCACTTGAGGATGCCATGGTTTCCTTTTTTCAGGAGACCAATGCAAGGTTTAAAAAGATTGATTCAAGGTTGGACAACATTGAGACTCATTGTAGCAATATGGGAGTCACTATGAAGAATCTTGAAGTGAAAATTGGGCAACTAGCCACTACCATCAATGCCCAACAAAGAGGAGTTTTTCCTAGCAACACTGAAGTGAATCCAAAAGAACAATGCAAGGCTATCACACTTAGGAGTGGAAAAGAAATTGAGAGGGCACCATTAAAGGAGAGCAAGTCCACTCCTACCGCTGCGAACAATGGCCAAAGCAAAGATCAAGTAGAAGAAGAGGAGATTGTCAATGATACACTAGAGGAGACCGACTTGCCTCCTACAATTTCATTTCCTGACAATCCTCCTATTCTTGCTCCTCCACTTCCTTACCCTCTGCGTTTTCAAAAGCAAAAACTAGATAAGCAATTTTCTAAGTTTTTGGATATTTTTAAGAAAATTCACATTAATATTCCTTTTGCAGATGCCTTAGAACAAATGCCAAACTATGTCAAATTCCTGAAGGATATCATTTCTAAGAAGAGAAGGTTGGAGGAGTTTGAAACAGTGAAGCTTTCTGAAGAATGCAGTGCCATTCTTCAAAAGAAATTGCCTCAAAAATTAAAAGATCTGGGGAGTTTCACTTTGCCTTGCACTATTGGAGATTCATTTTTTGATAGAGTTTTATGTGATTTTGGTGCTAGCATTAATCTTATGCCATTTTCTGTTTGTAGGAAATTGGGACTTGGAGAGATGAAGCATACAACAATTTCCTTGCAACTAGCGGATCGATCCATCAAGTATCCACGTGGGATCATAGAAGATGTATTGGTAAAGGTGGATAAATTCATTTTCCCTGTTGATTTTGTGGTGTTAGATATGGAGGAAGATGAAGATGTCCCTCTAATTCTTGGCCGACCATTCTTGGCCACGGGTAGAGCCTTGATTGATGTTCAAAAGAGTGAATTGACATTGAGAGTAAACAAGGAAGAGGTTATGTTCAACATCTACCAAGCCATGAAATTTCCAGAAGATCCAAGTACTTGCTTTCGGGTAGATGTCATTAAGCAACGTGTAGAAGAGGACTTTCAAGAAGATATGCCATCCGACCACCTAGAACGCTGTATCACCTCTTCATCTCATGCTTTTGATTTTAATAATTCTGCTGTTTGTGAATCTGACTTGCCTTTTGTTAGTGAAGAATTTCTCTACTATGTTTTTGCTTTGGGAGCATTGCAGCAGGTTACATCACTTAGTAATGAAGTGGGGAAGCTAGAGCCGGTGGTACCAAAGAGTGAATCTGAAAATGATAAAGAAAAGATGCAGAAAAATACTCCGGAGTTGAAGCAATTACCTGAGCATCTTCGCTATGCATTCTTGGGTGATAGTGATACCTTTCCAGTGATTGTTGCTACATCACTCACACCCGAAGAAGAGGAAAAGTTGCTGCGTGTATTGAGGGAGCATAGAACAGCCTTGGGATGGACTATTTCTGACATAAAAGGAATAAGTCCCTCCATTTGCATGCACAAGATTTTAATGGAGGAGCTTTACAAGCCAACAATTGAGCACCAAAGAAGATTAAATCTAGCAATGAAAGAAGTAGTGAGAGCTGAAATTTTGAAACTCCTTAATGCTGGAATTATATATGCTATTTCAGATAGTTCATGAGTAAGTCCAGTGCAAGTTATACCAAAGAAGGGTGGAATGACTGTGGTGAAAAATGACAATAATGAGTTCATTCCTACAAGAACGGTCACAGGATGGCGTGTATGCATGGATTACCGTAAGTTGAATAAAGCAACAAGGAAGGATCATTTTCCACTTCCATTCATTGATCAGATGTTGGATCGATTGGCTGGGTACTCCTACTATTGTTTTTTGGATGGTTATTCGGGGTATAATCAGATTGCTATAGCTCCTGAAGATCAAGAGAAGACTACATTCACATGCCCCTATGGGACGTTTGCTTTTAGGAGGATGCCCTTTGGATTGTGCAATGCCCCTGCAACATTTCAACGTTGCATGATGGCTATCTTTTCTGACATGGTGGAAGATATAATGGAAGTATTCATGGATGACTTTTCAGTTTTTGGTACATCTTTTGATCATTGTTTGCATAACTTAGATCTTGTTTTGCAGAGATGTAAAGATAAAAATCTAGTCCTAAACTGGGAGAAGTGTCATTTCATGGTTCAAGAAGGGATCGTGCTGGGCCATAAAGTGTCATCCAAAGGAATTGAGGTGGATCGAGCCAAAATTGCAACCATAGAGAAACTACCACCTCCAAAGAATGTGAAGGGAATCAGAAGTTTTCTGGGACATGCGGGATTTTATAGAAGATTTATCAAGGATTTTTCTAAACTCTCTAAACCTTTATGTAATCTTCTTGAGAAAAATTCTGCATTTGACTTTGATGTTGTTTGTTTGCAGGCCTTTAATGCACTCAAGGAGAAGCTAACTTCAGCACCAATTGTGATTGTGCCTGATTGGAGTCAACCTTTTGAAGTTATGTGCGATACAAGTGACTTTGCAATTGGAGCAGTGTTGGGGCAAAGGCGAGACAAGCTGTTTAGAGCCATCTATTATGCAAGCCGGACATTGAATGAAGCTCAGTTGAATTATACGACAACTGAGAAGGAGATGCTTGCTGTGGTGTTTGCTTGTGACAAATTTCGGTCTTACCTCATTGGGACAAAGGTGATAGTGTTCACTGATCATGCAACACTTCGCTATTTGTTTGGCAAGAAGGATGCTAAGCCAAGGCTAATTCGTTGGATCCTCCTTCTTCAAGAATTTGATTTGGAGATTCGAGACAAGAAGGGAAGTGAAAATTTAGTGGCTGACGATCTCTCTCGGTTAGAGCAAGAGGAAGAAAGACCAGATTCAGTGGTCCAAGAGGCATTCCCTGATGAGCAGTTGTTTGCATGTGAGATCAAGCTTCCGTGGTATGCTGATATTGTTAATTATCTAGCTTGTAAAGTTTTACCACCTGATCTTACTTACCATCAACGTAAGAAATTTTTGCATGATGTGAATCACTATCTTTGGGATGAGCCTTTGTTGTTCAAAAGATGCCCTGATCAAATCATTAGAAGATGTGTGCCGGAAGAAGAGATGCAAGACATCCTCCATCATTGCCATTCCTCATCATATGGAGGACACTTTGGAGCCACCCGTACAGCAGCTAAGGTACTTCAAAGTGGGTTCTTTTGGCCTTCCATTTTTCGTGATAGTTACACTTTGGTGAAAACTTGTGACCGGTGCCAACGTATGGGAAATATTTCAAGGCGTCATGAGTTACCATTGAAAGGTATCTTAGAAGTTGAGTTGTTTGATGTTTGGGGAATAGATTTTATGGGGCCTTTTCCTCCTTTTGGTTTTGCTTATATCTTGCTAGTAGTTGACTATGTGTCAAAATGGGTGGAAGCAATTGCTACAACAACAAATGATTCAAAGGTAGTGCTCAAATTTCTGCACAAGAACATATTTACAAGATTTGGCACTCCACGATCTATTATTAGTGATGAAGGGACTCACTTTTGCAACAAGTTATTTGAGAATCTTCTGTCTAAATATGGTGTGAAGCGCAAGATAGCACTTGCTTACCATCCTCAAACTAATGGTCAAGCTGAAATTTCAAATAGAGAGATCAAGAACATCCTTGAGAAGACGGTCAAAATCAATAGAAAGGATTGGGCGAAGAAGCTTGATGATGCTTTGTGGGCATACCGTACAGCCTTTAAAACACCTATCGGGATGTCTCCATACCGATTAGTGTTTGGAAATGCATGTCATCTTCCTGTAGAGTTGGAGCATAGAGCTTATTGGGCTGTGAAAAAGTTTAACTTTGATTTGAAGGCAGCAGGTGAAAAGCGACTTCTTCAATTGAATGAGATGGAAGAGTTCCAGAATGATGCATATGAGAATGCAAAGATCTATAAAGAAAGGACGAAGAAGTGGCATGACAAACAGATTCTTAGGCGAGAGTTTGCTCCAGGACAACAAGTTTTACTCTTCAATTCACGACTCAAGCTCTTCCCAGGAAAGTTAAAATCAAGATGGACGGGTCCTTATACAATTCATGAGGTTTTCTCTTTTGGAGCAGTAGATTTGAAGGACAAGGCAGGGAATATTTTCAGAGTTAATGGTCAAAGATTGAAGCACTACTATGGAGAGCAAATAGAGAGGAACTATGCATTTATTCCTCTTGGAGATCCTAATTGATGATCATTGAAAAGTCTGGCTGTAGACTTTAAAACAAGCGCTTATGGGAGGCAACCCATAGATCTATCTTTCTTTCTTTCATTTATTTTATTATCTTTATTTATTTAAGTTTTAATAAATTGGTTTTTGATGCAGGTTTATTTAGCAAGAATAAAGAGCTGAAAAATTCTAATCTACGGAAGATTCACCATGAAACCAGAGAAGTTCCTTTATTTTTTCAATCCTTTTTACTTTTGCATCACAATGAGGACATTGTTTAGTTTAAGTTTGGGGGTGTAAACTCTTATAATCATTTGATCCTCTTGTTTTCTAAGTCTTGGGTTGTTGATGGGTTGTTTGATTCTCTTACCAAGCATGCATTGGAGTAAGATTGAATTCTCTATGACTCTGAAATTTGTGATTGAAGATGGTTTTGAGAAAAATTTTCAAAAATTTCTTTTATGTCAAGTGAAGTTTTGTGGGTACTTTGGTTTAAATCTTTGACCTTGAACACAATTGAGCACATAGTCGTTTTTCTCTTATTCCATTTTGCTTATGAAGAGAAGAAGTTGAATTAATTGAAAGAGGGAGATTCAATTTTGCTTTGCTCTAGAATCCGTTGATGGGTCCTTGAGGCGAAATCCTAGTTAAGACCAAATATCAGAGAAATGATCTAGGCATTTCTTTGGCATAACCAAAAAGCTTTCCCAACCGTCCTAAATGTCATGCCATCATTACATGGTGTGTTTCCATAGTCAACCCCCTTGAGCCTTCATGAGCCTTTATTGATTCTTTGAACTACATAAACCATGCCGGCTCTAAGCCTGAAAAACAATGAATCTACTGTTGATAGTTTGAGAAAATACTTTGGTGGAGAGTTACATTTAAAAGAGAAAATTGGTTTCATGATGAATCGTATTATGTTTGCTCTGTTTGATCAAAGAAAAAGAAGAAGAAGAAAGGAAGTGACTGTTTAAAAAAAAAAAAAAAAAAGAAAGAAAGAGAAAAGAAAGAAAAGAAAAGAAAAAGAAGTCGCCAAGAGGAATGTGAATTACCTCAAATTTTGTCAAGAGAATTGTTGGTATTGCATCAGTGATTACAGCAATAATAATGCCACAAGTATGAACATATTGCCAAGAAAGAGCTATGATTTGAATCATGTGAGTTTCTCTTTTAATGTTCTTTTCACTAAGTATTTTCCCAGTTTGATTTAATTTTCCATATCCAGTTCTTTCTTAACCCTTACCCTGTGGCCTATCATTACAACCTTAATAAAGACCTTTTGATATTTGATTTTGGTGTTGACTACATTAGTGGAGAGGATTTCTGAAAATTGGACTTATGGGGTTAAGTTTTAAGAGAATTCTTTTGATTTTGGTTGTTCTACTTTTATCTGAGTTTGCAGGTGGTTTGAGGTTAAATTGACTATATCACACACACACTCAAGGTCTTAGCTTTAGGTTGAAGTAAACGCCTAACTCTTGCTTGACAAATTGTAAAATTTTTGATTGATTTTCCTGCCATCTTTGATGTTAAAAGAGTAAGATACTAGAAATGAAATCTAAATTCATAAAAGCTTGGTGAGTGATGATACTTCTCTTTCGGGTTGAATCGATATTGCCTAAACTATCATTTGCTTTTCTTTTTTGTTTGAGGACAAACAAAGTTGTAAGTTTGGGGGTATTTGATGACTTGCAAAATTTGATATTGCAAATTTTACAAGTGCGCTCGATAGGACGCTCGAGCGAAATCAGGCAGAGTCGAACGCTCGACGTGCGCTCGACACCCCGCTTGAGCGAACATCGTATTTTGACAGATTTTAGGTTTTCCGCCGTGAGACCATATAAAAGCAATTTTTCACTCTAGAGCTGCGAGTTTTGACTGGAAAACACTCTTTGGGACAGAAAAACACAGCTAGAAGGATTCAATTCATTTGTTTTGGAGACGGAATTCCAATTATTGCACGTACGTTGGAATCATACACGAGCACGGACAAGAGAAAAGCGTTGAATCGTTCCCTTGAGCTTTTGACGACGAGTTGAGGCTGCAAGGAGGATTTTTCAGTATTTATTTTCTTCTTCCCATCTTCTCAGAACAATTATGGTGAATTCGTTTATGTTGAATTCCATTTCTAGCATGAGCTAAATTTTCTTCATTCTAGGAAAACGATATAACCTATTTCCGAACTATGCTTGATTGTCTATGCTAATTTAATGCAATTCTCTCTTTGTTTATCTGATTTATTCTGAATTTATTGCTTCTAATTAACTGGCCATTGATTAGATGATAAGTAATCTTGTGATTTGCTATCGAAAGAGGGAATCATAGGGTAGATCTTGGATATTTCAACATAGGTAAGTATAGAGATCGAAAGACTTGTATGAACCTATGTAGTCATTAAATATTTGATCTTATTGCGTTCTTGGTTATTGAATTTGCATATTCTTGTGTGAATTGCTAACCAAGAGTCAATTCCAATTGACTATCGAAAGAGGCTTTTGGATAAATTAGAGATTTGCTAATAGACAAAAGAGGTTTAAGTTAAATTAGCTGGATGAGAAAAGCATAGTGAAGAATTAGGTGAAATTGATTTCCTAGAAGTTTTCTTCCCATTAATTTGATCTTCAAACGTCAGTGTTATTTCCTTTGCACATTTTTCTTTGAGTTGATCTAGTTTTATTTGCAACTACAAAAACCTTAGCGATTCCTCTAGATAAAATTGAGATTAGTATAAATTTTGGTATTTGGTAAGAATAAGGTACTAATCCCTGAGGACGATACTTTTCTTATTACTTTACTATAAAACTACGATACTGTGCACTTGCAGTTTTGCACCGGTCACTCATGTCCTGGCAAATTAAAGACAAGAAAATGAAAGTTGGGGCACGAACAAAGCAGGAGTATTGACTAAAGGGGACGTTTTCTCATGCCTTGAATCATGATTGAGACAGAAGTAGTTGATGAGAAGCTCTACGATTCAGGATCCTTTGATTTTTCCCTGACAATGCATTTGAAACTATATTAACTGGGGACCAAGCGCGTTTTCTTTTATGAAAGGGATGCAGACTTTCGGACAGCAACAATTTGAATAGTAAGCGTGCTGTGACCAAGTCAAGATAATTAGGTGCGTTGAAACTCTCATCACAGACAAATGAAAACGGCCTATAATATTGCTAAGCCATCAGCTTATTTTGTCATGTTATCTTGCTTCTTATTAGCTTCGGTTTGGTAATAAAAATTTTTTATTTCAAACTCAAAATTTTTATCTTATTATTATAATTTTTTCAAATTTTCATATAAAATATAATAAATAATTCAACTTTTTCTTAATTTTTTTAAATTTCAAAATAATAATAATATTAAAATATATATAATATTTTAATATTTCATCTTAAACTCAAAATTTTCATCCGACTTACCAAGTAGAACCAACTTACTTCATCGTCTCAATTCTTTGAATAAGGTTACGTCATGCTTGTTTTGGTCTTTTTTTTTTTTTTTTCAATTATTATTTTTAATTATAATAGGTAGAAGCCTTTTTATGTGTCCTCTTGGCCACATGACTTGTAACACACGTTCATTTTGGAGTTATGGAAGAGCAGTACTCAGAATTTCTGGCCTAAAGAAAATAAATTAAATTTCTTTTATTTTTTAATATCTAAATGTGACTTCTCTTGTTATTTTATTGGTAAGATGACTCAAATAATTTGTTAGTGAGATCAGGTTAACAATTTCAACAATGTCCCTTTCTTTATTATTGTCTTGCATCACATGTATTCATTTTTTTTTTCTATTTATAATAAAATTGGGGGCAATTTTGTTTTTTTAACATTATCCTGAATTGGGAAGGAAAAATATTAAAGAGTTCATTAGTCAATTAGAAGGCTGAACTAAAACATAGGCTCGGATACGAATATGTATAACAAATATTGAGCGACAAATGACAATTACATATATGGGCTTTGCTAGATACAGTCGGCAAATGCAGTTGGCGTGCAGTCGGCTATACGGAATGAATAAAAAAAAATTATAAAAAAATTATTTTATATTCAGAGGAACCTACATGAATAAAAAAAAGTTATAAAAATATTTTTTTTTCATGTAGGTCCCGTATTAATTCACTTTTTTCTCCACGACTGTACGCCGATTGTATTTCCCGACTGCAAAAAGTATTTCTCTACATATATATAATTGTCGCTGTTGTTATTTGTGTTGCTTCTGTTGTTGTAACATAAGCACTGCAGGCAAATAGATGTGGAAAATTCCAATTCTCTGATCATACACACGTTCATCATTTGTCATTACCCTTTCAACTAATGATATATTAATGGTATTAGCCACCAATTTTTAATCTAAAGTTTTTAAAAAAAAAATAGAAATAATTTAAAGATAATAAAAATATAATATTTTATATAATAAGATGAAAATAAGACGAAAATACCTTTTAAAGTATTAGGAGAACTCCTATTCCCAACTACAACCACGTCCAGAAAAGGACATGCACTTTATGCGTTGAACTACAATTTTTCGGCAAAGTGGGAGAATGGTAACACGGCATCTTCCTTTACTTGATGCCTTTACTTCTAGAAAACATCTAAGTCCAGGCACCATTTGCGGACTAGACATGATAGTCTTACAATTTATCTATAATTTATTTATAATTTAGTAATAAAATAATATTTTTTAAAATTTCAAACACATCAAATCAAAATCAAAATTAAAATAAATATTTTAAAAAATATTATTTTTTTGAAAAGTTGTAGAAAAATTGTAAATGGGTAGTTATTTTATCATTTTCTTTTGCGGACACCGCACACAACCGACCCAGCGTGGCCAACGGCCCAACACATTGCTTAATGAAACATGGTGTTTTGGACGCATTTTGGGCAGAACGAGATTTCAACTGCGTTTTGTTGCCCACCCTTCTTACCTAACTTCATTTCAAATGCCTTAATTTTTTGGGTAATGACTCATTCCTACCCGTCTACTACTCAAAGTCACGTGACTTCCTTTTTTATTTTATTTCTTCTTCAAGCCTTTTGGATTGTTCTTGAACCTAGCAACCACACATCCCTTACTAATGGACATGTCCATAAGATTTGGCCTGTGTCTCATCTTCAAATAAACATATAGGGTATATGATTTTTTTAGTATATTTGAGCAATTGTCAGATAGACTGTCAAGTCAAGATTTGGTTTTTTTTGCTATTTTAGCAAGATTTATATGTTTTAGAAGGAATACTCTCATACATGATTGCTCTTTTCAAGCACTAGCCATGGTTTATGGGCAAGTTGTTAAAACTTTTGAGAATTTTCAAATTGCACTGCAACAATAGACAGTGACTAGATTTCATAATCAGCCTACTACACTTCATTGGAAAGCTCATCGACCCAATTGGATCAAAGTTAACTCGGATGTGGCAATCAGAAATGAATGTGACAAGATTAGCATTGGAGTAATTGTTCGAGATGATATGGTTATGTCCTTGTTAGTTTGATGCAGCCCATATTCTAATATGTTGATCTTGGTCTAGACGGTATGGCCAAGGAGTGGGGAATGACTGGCTGATTTGAGGCTGGATCTCACCAAGTGTTGCGGAGGAGGGAAGGAGAGAGAGAGAGAGAGAGAGAGAGAGAGAGAGGGAAGAGAAAATGAGGAGCCACTCGATGCGGGTAGAGGGAGATTTTGGTGGTGCAGATTGGGTGGAATTCGGTTGCTGCAAAGCTTTGTTCTGGGACATGTCTATGATGGTAGAGGAGCTGCACATGTCGAAGATGGTGGAGGATCTGCATATCGAGATGTGACTTCTCTTGTTATTTTATTGGTATGATGACCCAAATAATTTGTTAGTGTGATCGGGTTAACAATTTCAAAAGTTTCCCTTTCTTTAATATTATTGTCTTGCATCACATATATTCCTTTTGTTTTTGCATTTATATGTAAAATTGGGGGCAATTTTTTTTTTTTTTTTAACATTATCCTGAGTTGAGAAGGAAAAATATGAAAGAGTTGATTAGTCAATTAGATGGCTAGACTAAAACATAGACTCGGATACGAATATGTATAACAAATGTTGAGTGACAAATGACAATTGCATATATATAATTGTCGACGTTGTTATCCTTAAGTCACATCATTATAGTGGCGGAGTTTAACTAATTTTTTATTTTTTTATACTATTTGGGACGTGTCTCACTTCCAATCTTTTACCGTTTGGCCGATCTCCTTTGATGAAACTCGAGGGGGGCTCCTCCTACAAACACTTCGATACTAAAGTCAGTTAAGAGGTCATCATGCTTTTTAAACCTCAAAGATTACCTGTATATATAGGCTCGTTTGCTGTACATATCTCATCCAAGATTTATCGAAACAGATCAAGGCTTAGGATTTTGAATAATCCTATCACTTCTTGCTATTTTTATCCTTCCGTTAAAGGTGGCACCATGTATGTCTCTTTTTGAATTCCTCTTGACTATCCCTTCGTGACTTTTGGGCCCATACTAGGCCCATACTCTGGGCTTCTTGGTGTTGAATATATTATGGGCCTTTTTTATATGCTTCAGGGCCCTCCGTTTGGAATGGTCCCTCCAGATACCCCTCCAATTCTATTTGCCTTCTGGCGGATGAAATTTATTTTCGATCAATCTTGTTGCTGTGAAAGTGCTGGGTGTGATTGCATGGGCTTGGGTACTTGGAAAATATGTAGACATGGTCATGGGTCCAAACAACCCATGACCTTTTTGTGTTTTTTGGCCGTTTTATGTCCTTTCCTTCCTCCCATAAAGATTTGGTTATGAAGAATCATAGATTTGATATCATTTCCCGCTATTGTGGCAGAGAAGGTAGATAGTTTACTTGCGCCGGTTAGCCTTCTTGCAGAGTTACATTTTCTTTCCGTTTGGCTTTTTGTATTTCACTACCCTTCAAAACTTCATTTTTCCACTGCCTTTCTTCCCTTCCTCTGTTACGCTTTTTGCTCTTTCATTCCTATCCTTGCTCTTCGCTTGTCTTGTTCTTTCTCGTTACCCTCTTCCCACCGATTTCAATGGCCTCTTACAACGAAGGTGAGGTTTCTGAAAGCCCCTTTGAGATTCCTGAGGGCACAGTCTTTGTTGGACACCGATGGCATTCAACCATCTGAGAGAAAAACTTTTCCAAGATTCGGGAAGACTTTCATATTCCTGAAACCGTTATTTTAAGCGTTCCTGAAACCGAAATCTGTGATGACGAGGGCTTTGCTACCAAAGTAGCTATTTCTGTTTCTTTTATGTAGCATGGGTTGAGGATCCCCTTCTACCGCCCTCTCCGCGACCTTTTGGATCTTTTCAACCTCGCTCTTGCTCAATTGCACCCTTTCGCGTTGAGGACGTACCTCTGCGCCTGTATCGTATTTCGCATGGCTTTGGAACCTCTTGATGATCCTTACCCCGATCTGATTGCTCGGGAATTTTTGGCATTCTATAATTTGAGGGAAGCTTCCAAAGGCAACATTCTCAGCTTTTGTAGGAAGGACGATGGGCAAACATTGGCCTGATCCGAGACCTGCCATTCTAATGTCAAGGCGTGGACCTCCAAGTTCTTTTAAATCTCCGGCCAGGCTTGGTAATACCCTGGCATGTAAGAAGTCTTCCATGACTTTTCAGTCAAATCAATCTGGCACCCTATTCCTGATGAAAATAAATTGTGGCTTAAGATGTCGTCTCTGTCGTGTCCTGAACTGGCTCGAATTGCGACGGTTGATTCTTGGGCCAAAGCTAATCCAGATGCGCTTTGGAACTACTACTTGCTGAGCCCCGCCCATATTGATCGGTTTTTGAAGTCCCCCAACCGATTTTTTGTTCAAGGGAGCTACTTCATGATTTCAGACACTATTCCTCCTCCCCTGCTGAAGTCCACTGAGAAAACTGCGAGATCCGAACCCTCCAAGAGGGGGAGAAGGAGGAGGCCGCCGAAAAGAGAAAAAAAAAAGAAGCAAGAAGAAGGATGATGGAGATAAGGAGGTGGCCGCCGAGAAGAGGGAAAAGAGTAGCAAGAAAAAGAATGAGGTAGGCGGCCGCCAAAAGAAAGTTCGCATTGAAGATTCTTCTCCACCTTTTTTTCCTCAATAGGAGGCCCAGGCGCCCTCTGGGGGCGTCCAGGCCCCGGTGTCGCAAGAGGATACCCCTTCCCAGGCGGCTACGCAGCTGGTCACCATTGAGCCCCTGTCGCCCCAATTGGAGGTCCTTGCCGTAACTACAGGGGAAAACCACAGCCAGGGTTCCACCCCGCCCAGTACCACTAAGCCCTCCTCGCCTTTGTCGTCCCTGTTGCCGCCATGTTTTTGCAGCTTGAGAGATGTGGAGAGTCTAGCCAACCTGGCCCTTTTTGGTCTGGCCGCCTCCCCCCAGGTCATGCTTGGGACACAGGAGCCTGCCCCTGCGTTTGAGTTTCCTGTGTTGGCAGGGCGGGCGAGTCAGTTCAAGCTAAGCACCAGAGTGGTTGCGGCCCTTAATCTTGATGCAATCACTTTAGCGGGAGCTTGTTCGTCCCCTTGTTCTACTGCTGCCCCTACCAAGGCAGCCACAATTTTGCCCACAGGTGGCCTTAGGGAAACGCCGGGCGCCTTACTTGTGGATGGGGAGGAAGGTGCCACAAGGGATGTCCCTCCACGTCTGACTGGAACAGGCGGCGAGGTTGATTCACATCAAACTTCCCCCGAGAGCCTACCAGATACCATCTTTAGGGAAAAGACCCCTTCGACAGTTGGTAGCGTGCCTGGGCTCTCTTTTCCTCCTACCCACGCCTCCTCTTTTGGCGGGGATACTGAATCCTTCCTTGAGAAGGAGTGGGCGAATTATTTGAAAGAGGATGCCCGCCTCTGTGATGCTGACTTGGCTCAACCATCACCTCCTTTACCCCCTTTGCGCTTGGTTGATTCATTGGGGAGGACGATGGCTTCACCTGTGAGGCTTGAGGGAGAAAGCCTTCTAGCCCCTGGCGAGATTGTAAGGGGGGATGCTAGTGGTGGCAGTTCTTCAACAGTTGTCCACTCCCAGGCAGAGGCCACTGCCCAGATGGCTAACCGTTTGAAAAACTGGCTTTCTAAGGTATTATGCTTTTTGTCCTCTTTTGTATATACTTATTTCGTATCTTTGCCTCTCTTCATGTTGGTTGTCTGGTTTTTGTAGGGCATCAATGACTTGGCGGCAAGGATTGTTGCTGACTGTTCCCATCTCGAGGAAGAGGTTAGGGAGCGTAGCCAGCTGTACTACATAGCCAAATGTGCCTTGGAGAGATGGCGGGCTGATAGAGTTGAATTGGCAGCTTTGGCCGAGGATAGGGAGGAGCTGAAGATCCTATTGGAGCAATCTGAGGGTTACTCCCACTCTTTGCAAGGCGATCTTGAGATACGCGAGGCTGAACTCCTTAAACGGCTGAACTCCTTAAACTGCGTGAAGCAATCCGCCTAGCAAACGAGGCCAAGGCCAAGGTAGACTTCGCCTCGTCAATTCTCCTTTCAAAGAGGGATTCTGCCAGGTGGCAACTTTCAGAGGCTCAGGAAAGTCTTAAGGCTGAAAGTTCTCGTCTGAATTTCGAGCTTACCGCCTGTGATGACTCACTGTCCTCTCTTCGTGGAGACCTGGTCTGTTCTCAAGACAGCTGCAAATCCTCCGAGGAGAGTCTTTGGGAGGCAAACTTGGCCTTTGGAGCCAGTCAGCGAAGTCTAGCTGAGAAGGAGGGGGAGCTGACTGTTGCCCAGGAGGAGGTCGCATGGCTTCGCGACCAGTTGGCCTATGTCCCTGCTACAAGGGATGATGCCTTTGCTTACGGGTATGGCCGCAGCATTGTGAGGCTAAGGGACCATCTTCTGGCTGATCCTGACACCAACCTTAGGATTCTCGACCAGGAGTTGTTCTATCCTGAGGAAGCTTCCTGCCACACAGTTGACGAGTTCAGGCAGAAAGAGATGCCTGATGTTTTTGCCAACGTGCCCCGAGCCTTCCCGCCTGATGATGCCATCTGAATAGTTTTGCCCTTTTTTTTATTTGACTATGGATAATATTGTAGATTTTATACATTTGTAATATTGGACTTTGACTTGCTCTGTTGAACACTTTGGTTGCTGTGTTCTTTTACTTCTTGTCTTTTTTCATGGCCGCACAAGCTTTTGAGGACCTACGCGCCCCTTTTTCATGGCACCACAAGCGACTATGGCTTGCCTTTGGTGTTTAGGGTCGGCGTGGTCTTGAGACCTACGCACCCTTTTTTCATGGCAGCGCAAGCCGTTATGGCTTGCCTTTGGTGTTTAGGGTCGGCGTGGTTTGAGGACCTACGCGCCATTTTTTCATGGCACCACAAGCTACTAAGGCTTGTTTTTGGTGTTTAGGGTTGGCGTGGTCTGAGGACTTACATGCCCTTTTTTCATGGCACCACAAGTTGCTAAGGTTTGTTTTTTATGTTTAGGGTCGGTGTGGTCTGAGGACCTACGAGCCCTTTTTTCATGGCACCACAAGCTGTTAAGGCTTGCTTTTGGTGTTTAGGGTCGAGCGGTCCCTGACCTTTCTCGCCCCTTTTTTTATAGCATTTATATTCACCCCTGGGAACTTTTTCCTCTATATAGAATTCTCAATGAGCAAAATGGAATATATTCATAGATAGTGATGTCACAAACATTGAAAAAATAGGAATGTTTAAATCAACAAACACTAGAAAAATTATTGATAAAATTTCTTCAAGTGCTCTACATTCCATGGGTGCGGCAATTCCTTTCCCTCGCTGTCTACCAATCTGTACAATCCAGATCGGTTGTTGGCTACTACTAGATAAGGATCTTCCCATCGGGGTCCCATTTTCCCCTCGCCTTGGGAGTCACCCCGCTTTTCTTCAAAATCTGGTCGCCCACTTTAAAGGTCCTGGGCCTTACTCTTTTGTTGAAGTATTGCGCAGCTTTTCTCTTTTCCTTCAACATCCGAGCCTCAGCTATCTCTCTTTCTTCTTCGAGTAAGTCGAGGTATTCTTCTATCTTTTTGTCATTCTGGGTATCCGAGAAATGGCTTGTTCTATGGGTTGGCAACCCTACTTCCACTACTGTAACCGCCTCGCATCCGTACGCCAGCGTAAACGGGGATTCCCCTGTAGGAGTTTTTGCCGTAGTTCTATATGCCCAAAATACCCCTGGGAGCTCGTCCGCCCAATCTCCTTTCTTCTCCACGACCTTTTTCTTGAGGATTCAGAGTAATGCCTTGTTTGTTGCCTCAGTTTGATCATTTGCTTGGGGATGGCCTGGGGAGGAGTACTTTGTCTTGATCCTTAATTCCGTGCACCATTCTCGGTAGTGATCTGAGTTGAACTGGCGCCCATTATCGGTTATAATACTCTGAGGAATCCCAAACCTGCAGACGACATTCTTCCACAAGAATGTTGTCATGGCTTTGCCTGTGATCGTTGCTAACGGCTCTGCTTCTACCCACTTTGTAAAATAGTCGATGGCGACTATCATATGAATTTAACACCACTTTTTCCTGGCAGGAAGGGTCCCACCAGATGTACCCCCTACTGAGCGAATGGACATGGTGCTGTTACTGATGCTAATTCCTCTAGAGGGGCATACGGTATAGGTGCGTAGGTCTGGCATTTTGCAAACTTCTTGGCAAACTCCCATGCATCCTTTAGAGCATTGGGCCAGTAGTATCCTACCCAGACCGCTTTCTTGGCCAAGTTTCTGCCTCCACTATGGTTTCCACATATCCCTTCTTGTATCTAGGCTAAGATGTACTGCGCTTCTTGTGCGGAGATGCATCTTAGTAAAGGGACAGAGAATCCTCTGTTATAAAGGATTTCATCGATGAGTAGGAATCTTGTTCTTACCTCTTCTTTTGCTTCTAGCAATCTTTCTTCATCCAAGTAGTCCACTATACTGTTCGCCCAATCTAGGGTGCTTGACCCCAGAACTCCTACCTTGGTACCCACAGTTGGGACCTCAATGACCCTTCTCTCGACCAACCATGGTAGAGGTACCTCCTCCCTTCCTGATGCTGCTCGTGCCATTCTGTCTGCAACTACATTGTCCGCCCTTGGTATCTGAGTTATAGCGAAGTATGATAAGAGATTGCGTATCTCCCAAACTCGTGCCAAGTATTTCTTTAGCTTTTCACCCTTAGTAGCGTGCAGGCCCGAAACCTGATTTACTACCACTTGTGAATCCGACCTAGCTTCTACTTCAGTTGCCCCAGTTTAGGCGGCTACAGATAACCCCGCTATCAGTGCTTCATACTCAGCTTCGTTGTTCATTACCTTGAATGCCAATCTGACCATGTAATATCGTTCCTGGCCATTAGGACTTAACAAATGTATCCCCAGGCCTCCGCCTACCCGGTAGGACGACCCGTCTACGAACAATATCCACGGCTTCCCTGATGGCGTTATTACCTCTTCTTGGGGAAAGTCTGAGAATTATTCTACAAAATCCGCCATTGCTTGCCCTTTAATGGCTTTCCTTGGCTCGTACTCTATATTGAACTCACTCAGCTCGATTGACCAACCTATCAGCCTCCCTGTACAATCTGGCTTCCTCAGTATTTTCGCCAATGGAGCCTCCATCAATACCTTCACTACGTGGGCCTGGAAATAAGGACGGAGTTTCCTAGTCACCATTACCAAGGCAAATGCCAACAACTCAACTCAAGGGTATCTCGCCTCTGCTCCTATGAGTGCTTGACTCACATAATATATCAGATGTTGCACGGCTTCTTCTTCCTTTATGAGGACGGTGGATACAACGTGCGATACGAATAGAGTACGTCTCCCTTCTCTAGTCTCTTTAAAAGGGGCGGACTGGCCAGATACTATTTTAATCTTTTGAATGCTTCATCGCACTGTTCATTCTAATGATGCACTTTCCGCAATACTCAAAAAAAAGGGAGGCACTTGTTTGTTAATCTGGCTATGAACCTTCCGAGGGCGGCAACTCTCCCCGCCAGTTGTTGAGTCTCATTCAGATTTTTTGGCGGCTTCATATTGGTTATGGCCTCTATCTTATCTGGAGAAGTTTCAATTCCTCTCTCCGATGCAATGAAGCCCAAGAATTTCCCTATTGGACCCCGAAAGCACATTTCGAGGGGTTGAGCCTCATTTTGTAACGGCGTAAGACTTCAAATGCCGTTCGCAAATCCACAAGGTGCTGGGCGGGCTCTTTGCTCTTTACCAGCAGGTCATCCACATATACCTCCATGAATTTCCCAATTTGTTCCTTGAACATTCGATTCACTAACCTCTGGTAAGTCGCCCCTGCATTCTTTAGACTGAAGGGCATAACCTGGTAGCAATATAGCCCTTGGTTTGTGATGAAAGATGTTTTTTCTTCGTCGGCTGCTTTCATCCGTATCTGGTTGTAACCTGAATACGCATCCATGAAGCTTAACATATGATGCCCTGCTGTAGCATCTACAATGACGTCGATGTGTGGTAAGGGGAAGCTTTGTTTAAATCTGTGAAGTCTACGCACATCCTCCACTTCCTGTTCGCCTTTTTTACCATGACGACATTGGATAACCACTCTGGGTAATGGGCCTCTCTGATGAAGCCGGCCGCGAGTAACCTTTCAACTTCTTCACTAATGGCGGCGTACTTTTCTGCACTGAACAATCTCCTCTTCTGTTGTACTGCCCTGTGCTTTGGGTCTACGCCCAAGCAATGCTCAATTACCTCATTGTCTATACTGGGCATCTTTTCATGGCTCCATGCGAAAACATCCATGTGTTCTACCAACAACTGTACCAGGGCTTTTCTATCGGCAGGTGGGACGTGTGTCCTGATACGGGTAGTGGTCCGGGGGCAGTCAGTGTGCAAAACCACGAGTTCCAGAGGTTCGTTGACTTCTGCATGCTGCTGAACCCAGTCATCCCTGACTTCTATATCTCTCTCGCAAGTTACCGCTACAGGGGGTGGCAGGGGCGGCAAGGCCCCATCCTGCCCTGCCACCATGCAGACTTCCTTCTTGACTTTCTTCAATTCCTGCACATAACATTCTTGAGCCAAAGCCTGTTCGCCTCTCCCATGCCGCCATCTATTGGGAACTTCATTTTGAGATGGTAGGTGGATGTTACCACCCTCAAATGGTTGAGGGTCAGTCTTTCCAATATGACGTTGTAAGAAGAAGGAGCTTTCACTACTAAAAAGTCGGTCATCGTGGTTGCTGTCCACGCTCCGGTGCCTACAGTTACTGGTAGTGTGATTGCTCCTACAGGCTGGATGGTGTCCCTGAGAAACCCTTCAATGGTGTAGGGGAGAGCCTCAGTTTGCCAACATCAATCCCCATTTTGTTAAACGCTTCCCAGAACAGTATATCAACCGAGCTCCCATTGTCTACTAGCACTCGCCTAGTTGTGTAATTGGCTATCACAAGGGTTATTACTAGAGCATCGTCATGTGGATATATAATTCCTTCCCTGTCTGCCTCTTCAAAGGATATCACCATTCGCTCATCGCTAAGCTTTGGTTGTTTGTGTACTCTATCCACCACGAACACCTCTTCATACCTTGCCTTTTGTGCATACACCTTTCGGCTGGATGTGGGAATACCACCCCCCATCAAAATCTCCCGCTATGGTCTTTATTTCCCCTATGGGCACCCTGCTTCGATCGCCTTTTGGGGGCGACCTCGCCCTCTTGTCCTGGCGGTTATTGACACGACGCCTTTTTTCCAGACTGAAACTCCGCCTTGCTTTTTGCCTAGTCTCCTGACACCTTTTAGGCTTTGACTGCTCCGCGACCATTCACTCTAACTCGTCGGTTCCTGCTAACTCAGCGACTCTCTTTCTCATAGTCGTGCAGTCCTCAGTCCAGTGCGAGCTCGTCTAATGGTATTTGCAGTACTGACCGCCTGTTTTGACACGGCGGTGACTTTCCTTTTCTCTCGAAGTTGCAATCTAACCTACCTTCCCTCGCTCTTTCTCATCTACCTGAATTACCCTTCCTATCAGCCCGCTTATTTCTCCGTTCAACCGGAGTATCTTCTTTACAAGGGTCCACCAAAGCTTGTAGAGTATCTTCTGCATTGACAAAATCATCCGCCCTGTCCATGAACTCCCTGAGGGTTGAAGGAGTCTTCCGGGCCAACTCCACCATGAAAGGACTGTGTGGCCATACTCCTCCTAAGAGGGCAGCCAGAGTGATCTTCTCATCTTGGTCATTCGTTGTTAAACGCTCTTTGTTGAAACGGGCCAAGTAGGCTTTTAAATTCTCATCTTCCTTTTGCTTAACAGTTAACAGGTAGGCGGCTGGGCACCGACGTCTTCGGCTAGGCATGAACTGGGTCAAGAACTGCTTTGCCAGTTCCTCAAAGCTATCTATCGACTTTGGTCTAAGGGTCCCGAACCATCCCCGGGCGGTCCCTTTCAGGGTCAGAGGGAAAGCTCGGCATACAATCTCCCATTGGAAATCGTGGAGCGTGATGTGAGTTTTAAAGTTTTCCAGATGATCTACCGGGTCCTTGGACCCATCGTACATATCTATCTGGGAACTTTAAATTTCGGTGAGAGCGGCACAGCCATAATATGTGCGCTAGCTGTACAACAGGTTTGTTTGGTGGAGCAAAGTTTCCATCGAGGAAGAACCACCCATCCTCTTCGCAATTTCCTCATATTTTCCTACCAACTCCTTTAACTCATCATGCATCCTTTCTTTCTCTTCGCGTTCAGCATCTTTTTCGACCCTGCAATGTGCTTCTTGCTCTCCTTGCTCACTGTGGGCGGGCACATCATCATCATGGGAATTGGCGCTCTTCTGTCTCAAGCCGTCGTTCTCCTTTTACAAGATTCCCATAACCTCCATAGCTTGTTTCAACTTCTCCTCTACTACTGCTAGTCGCGCTTGCACAGATGACGGTCCGACGTCCATCGTTCGGCTTGCTACTGAGCGTGTTACAATTGGCATGTGAGAACCATGCTGAACCACTAGCATCCCACAGATGGCACCAAATGTTTGGGACGTGTCTCACTTCCAATCTTTTACCGCTAGGTCGATCTCTTTTGATGAAACTCGAGGGGGGCTCCTCCTGCAAACACTCCGATGCTAAAGTCAGTCAAGAGGTCATCCTGCTTTTTAAACCTCAAAGATTACCTGTATATATAGGCTTGTTTGCTGTACATATCTCATCCAGGATTTATCGGAACAGATCAAGGCTTAGGATTTTGAATAATCCTATCACTTCTTGCTGTTTTTATCCTTCCATTAAAGATGGCGCCATGTATGTCTCTTTTTGAATTCCTCTTGGCTATCCCTTCGTGACTTTTGGGCCGATACTGGGCCCATACTCTGGGCTTCTTGGTGTTTAATGTATTATGAGCATTTTTTTATATGCTCCAGGGCCCTCCGGTTGGAATGGTCCCTCCATATACCAATCATCAATATGTGCAAATGAAAAATGAAATACTTTAAGATGAAGAATAATATTTTTTCTATACACGCTTCAATTGACACTGATAAATCAAAGAGAAGTCGCAAAGGATGTCCTTAATTTAATGCGTTCGATGCTGCTTGTGGGTGGCTGCCAAGGTCAGCTACAACCTATAGCTCGTCATAAGTTGCATCGACCAGCTTATTGTATTTTACATTATTTTGATCAAATACTTATATACAAGAAAGTTTATCAAAACTAATTAACTCTCGAATAATGTGTGTAATCTGGATTAAAAATGCATATGTCTCTATGCATGATAATATTAATGGACAAATGATAGCTCGGGCAATCTGCCAAGCATGTTATAAAATGGATAATAATTTGAATCGATCCATCTAGTACTCCAACAATGGTGAAAAGTCAACCAAGCGACCTCCATGTGCGTTTTTCTCCCTTTTAATATCCATCACAATTACCCCGCAAAGTTCTCCACAAATTTAGATAGGGTTTTTCATTTTCTAAAGAGGTAAGTTAGAAAATTTAGGAGTATAGAAGTCGTTGCGGCAAGTTCTGTATCGGTGTTCGTGAGGATTTATTAATTGTTCAAACTTTGATAAGTCTACTTATCATTCCCACATATCACATATTATATCTATTTCAATCTTTATTTTCATTTTTCCTATAATAAATATATGGTGTATGAATGATAAAAAAAAAACAACTCAATTAGTAAAAATATTAAAATATATAAAATGTGTGGTGTAGGATGATAAATAGCATCCCTCTAATATATTAAAATTATAGGGATTGCAGTGATTTGGAATCACTTTCAGACCCAATTATGCTAATAAAAGAATCGCCAAAGGAATTAAACACTTGTACAACAAAGAAAACAAGTACGTCTAAACAGTTGTAACGAAGGAAATGAACTAATGTTTTATTGCAAATTTACCATTTAAATAAATAAGAGAGAGAGAGAGAGAGAGAGAGAGAGAGAGAGAGAGAGAGAGAGAGAGAGAGAGAGAGAGAGAGAGAGAGAGAGAGAGAGAGAGAGAGAGAGAGAGAGAGAGAGAGAGAGAGAGAGAGAGAGAGAGAGAGAGGGGGGGAGGGCATATTGAATAGGTAACATTTCATTTCAAAACACAAAGGTTTAAATTAAGGGGCATTTCCATCAGATGCTACCGAGGATCTGGCTCAAAAATTGAAGCCTCATTTATCGAGGGTTGCGTAGAGCTACTTCCATGTACTTTATTTGATCTATAATTGTTGCTGTACATAAGAAAGGCATGTCTTGTGGGTACTGGTAAAGTGATAGATTGGGTATTGATCATGAGAACAACTTAAGACATGTTCGGTCTGTCAGCCAAGTTTTCCTGAACACATAATAACCCAATATGGATGCATCTCATTATTTGAGTTTCTGAACAACTGTTCCTTATCGTGGGATCTGCAAGATTTGAAATTGTCCGCTCCCTCCAATTTTTCCATGCCTGTAAAATGGTTATATTATTGGCAGATAAACAATAGACAAAAAATTAATTTATTTTGTATTTATTATGTGAATTACTAGTGATCACACTTTGACACAGAAAGGATCGAAATGTCTAGAGAGATTTTAGTACTTACATAACTTAGAAGACCGCCTTCATTATCTCCATTACAAATTATAGAATTAATTTTTTTACTGCTCACTATCTCTAGAACTAGCACACCAAAACTAAACACATCGGATTTTACTGAAAAATGTCCGCATATTGCATATTCCGAAGGCATGTATCCACTGCATGGGAGGACCAAAGTATTAGTAATTGTTAGGGTAGATGGCATGCTATATTCCAGTTATTAGCTATAGAGTATGTGGATATACTTACTAGGTCCCCACAATTTTGTGCGTATTGGCTTGACTTTGATCTACTTCAAATAATCTTGCCGTCCCAAAATCTGAAATCTTGGGGTTCATGTCTGCATCTAATAAAATGTTGCTAGCTTTAAGATCATGATGAATAATACGAAGGCGGGAATCTTGATGAATGTAAAGAGGTCCACGAGTAATGCCTTGTATAATGTTGTCACGCAGTTCCCAATTCAATTGTGCACGTTTGATTCGATCTGCACATTCGTGCAAGCTGATGCTTTTGCTAAAGCCATATATTGAAGGACAAGACATTCCAATCGGAAAGAAATTACTATGACTAGAATTCAAAATTTAAGCAGAAGTGCAACCATACCAAATATGAACTTATCAAGGCTTGAATTCCTTACAAGCTCATAGACTAGAAGCCTTTCACTCCCTTTCAAGCACAATCCTGGAAGCCTTGTCAAATTTTGGTGTTGAAGCATAGCCACCAACATCACCTCATTCTTAAATTCTGCATCTCCTTGTTGAGAACTCATGGACAACCTCTTCACAGCAGCTATTTCTTTTCCATTTGGAAACTTACCCTGAAAAATAGAAATATATCAAAATATTGTATATAATATGTATAACCTTATCTTGCATGCGATTATCTTGCATTACCTTATAAACAGCACCAAATCCTCCTTCTCCAAGCTTGTTTTGAGCAGAAAAGTTCTCTGTAGCAACTTCAATTGTCCCATACTCGAATTTTAGCTTTTCTTCAGCACTACTAATTTCATATACGGGTTCATCTAAAGATCAAGCGATAAGTTTTAATTTGATTAGTGCATTGTTCATTTTGTTTAGCAAAAGTCACTGGTCAGGCGGATCGAACACTCATCTTATGTACAATTAATTAGCTATTTTAATTTCTAGAACTGTTTGATAGTTGACAATCCCCAAATTATGCCATATTTTTGTGTAGAATGATACCTCTTAACGTACTTTGAAGTCGCTCCCTTGATTTCCTCACTCTTCTATAGAAGATGCAGATGCAGATTAGAACAAAGGAAGCGACAATCGGCACGACTATAAGAATTGCAATTCTAGTTGAGTTTCTTCCGTTTCCTGCAAGCACCAAAGTGCTTTTGTCAAACTGTTGCATTTTGGAATTTGCATTAACGTAATCAGAATTCTGGAATCTAACAATTCGTGGGGGCAAAGTTGAGGTGTTCAAAACAGACGCAAGCATAAAATTACTTCAGATCATTAGCATGCGGCTAGCCAAATTTTAAAGAAAGGACAAGGCTAACTTGTCCCAACGTTTTTTCATCCTCATTTTGACGGTTAATATATTTAATATTTTTTTACTTAATAATTAAGTGAGTGACTAATAATAAATTTGTGATTCTTTTTTAAAAAAATGGTTAAAGATATTTAAAAAATAATTGGAAAAGAATGGAATTTGCAGCCGAGGCACGCCCAATGACACACGTTGGGCAGCCAAGTAGTAGGATTGGAGCTACGTTTGGATACTGAAATGATCTCAGATGATCTAAATTGATTTGTGATTAGTATTGTTTATGAGTTTATTTGAGATGTATTTAAATGTAAATAGGTTGAAATATATATGTACATGTATGAAATAGGTTGAGATGGATTTAACTATTTACGAAAAGTTAAAAAATAATAAATCCCAACCATCATTAATTTAAGATGAGATGAGATTCCTCAACTGAACAAAAATAACTAAGTAAAACCTGTTAAAACCTTACTGCATCCGACTTTGTATTTAGAAAGAAAGTTTATTTTGATATAGTAGCTTCTAAAATTTAGGCAAGCTGCTGTAGCAAGTTAAACTTTATTATTCCTTTGGTTATACAAATAAAATGAGATAAAAATTTAAAATTAAATAAAATATTGTTAAAATGTAATTTATTATTATTTATTATTATTTTAAAATTTAAAAAAGTTAAATTTTTCATTATATTTTGTATAGAAATTTGAAAAAATTATAATGGTTAAATAAGAAGAGATAATTTCATCCGTGTTGAGATATCCTCAACACTTCTCACTACTATTCATTATTTTATTATTACTTTTCACATACTTTTATTACTATTCCTTACTTTTTACCTACTTTTTATTACTATTTATTACTTTATTATTACTTTTTACCTACTTTTTCCTATTATACACAACTTTCCCCAACACTTCTCAACACCCAAACCCAAATCAGGCCTTACTTTATTATTTTTTAATTACTCTTTTTGTTTCTTCTTTGCTTCTTTTAAACTTTCTTTTACCTGCAAATATGATAATCGTTGTTCTGAACCTGTCTTTTCTTAAAAAGTATTTTTTTCCTACTGTTAGTTATATTTTTGTTATCGTTATCGCTACATTTTTATCATAGGAAAGTGACTCTATCATGGATAGAAAATGATAGATTTTGAAAATATTATCATTTGTAAAATTGCAATAATTTAAATCTTTTATTAAAAAGGAATCGTTAGAAATCAAATAACTCTTACTAAAAGAAACTGGAAAAAATAATATATATAATATAATATTAATATATTATAATATAGAAGAATAATAAATATATATATATATATATATATATATATTAATAGAGTAAACAAAGAAAATATCGGTGATTTGGCTAAAACTGGACAAATAATATAAGGACGCCGATGTTAGTGCTGTAGTGGGCTATTACCAGTTGTAAAAAGTCAAAATCATGTAATCTTTTATACGCAAGGCCCCTTTTTTTTTTTTACATTCCTTTTAATGTTCTTCTTTCTAGTTAAAGCTATTTTTTTTTTTTTTTAAAGAAGGAAATTCTTATTTATTTTTAAGACTTGTACACAGTTCAAGAAAATGAAGGAGAAGAAGAAAAGTACGTAGCCTCCAGCACATCTTCGTTGTTCCCCTCAATCAAGTCTACAAATTGGACCAAAAAAGAAAAAAAAAAAAATAGTCAACAAATTGGAAAGATTCCAACGAAGGAACCCATATATGATATGATTCCAGTGAGAATAGGAGGGATGGACTGGCACTGCTTCTATGTAATTCTCAAAATTCAGAATAAAATTCCAAGTCTTAAAAGATCTCAACTACCGAAGTTCGGGAATTTGAAATTCCGAGGCTAGCTATAAAAGATGGTATTGGTTTGACTATCACAACACGCGTGCTTTAATCAGCCATGTTTCGTACGTTATTGCAAATTATATTTTTTTAATATTTTTTAAACATGTTTAAAAATTTTTAAAAGATAAAAAATATATATTAATAATTACTTTCTTAATTATTAGATTGAAAAAATATTAAAAAATAAAATTAAATATATAAACACTCAAATTAACGAGATAAGTTTAAGAAATATAGTATCATTTTCCCATACAGTTATGTCATGAGATAACTAATCTAATACTAGTGCTTTGGTAGATATATCGGTCTCTTGACTCTAAAATTTGAATATTCTAATCTTTGAATTTTTTACTATTTATCAAATTATTCTATTTGTCGTTGCATTCACATCAATAAACTATTCAAAACATCATATCAGCTCCAATAATGGTTCGAGATGTGTCATTTTGACATACCTTATATGAAAATTTAAAAACAATATTAAAATTTTTAATTCACAAATTTACTAGAAAAGAAAATTGAAATAAAAATTGCAAAAATTAGATTTCAAACAAAAAAGGAAAAAAAAAAATAGATTTTATTTACAATGCCTGTGATCAATTGTTACTGATCATTCATCCCCCACAACTTGATTTACTCAATTATTTACAGGTTAATCACATCTAAACATTTGGGATGAACAAAATGACATAATATATATCTTTGCTACTTAAGTGTACATGACCATCTTCATTTGTAGACACTACAAGAAAAAGCCGTTTTAACGACCAAAATAACTTGCAGTGAGCATCAATTGGACGGCAGAAATATCAAATTTACTGTAGCCGTGTTTTTCTTCTGGAGAGCCAAGGAAGCCCCGCTAAAAAGACTATTTGCGGTGATGATGTATTGCCACAAATAGAGTTGCAGAAACATACCACGTTATTGGTCTTTGATGGCTACGTTCACTATATTTGCGGCGAGTAATGACCGCCGCAAAATGTCATCATAAAATCCTTCCCATTAAGTTATTTCGCCCCGTTTCTTTTCCTCTGTTTCTTTTCCTTCTCCCCCTTTTCTCTTTTCCCCCAGCTCGAGACTCCCTCTATATTCTCTCTGAGTTTGCTGCTGCCCTTCCCAAGCCGTGCCGTCTCCATCTCGCCGAGGAGGTGAGTCTCTCAATCCTCCGTTTGTTTCTTTCTCTATCTTCGTCTCTGTGTGCGCGCGTCTCTCTCTCTCTCCCTCTCCTTTATCTCTCTTCGTCCATTTCTCCCACTCTGTATTTCGCCCTAATTTTCTCTCTCTCAATGGGGTTGGTTCTGACTTTTTCTTTATATTATTTTGGGATCAGGATCTGCAGAAAGAGAAGATTTGATCAACGTATGGAAGCGGTGACGGAAGAGAACTAGGTATTTGTTTTCCAGAACAAGTTATTTTATTTATTTATTTATATTTCATTTTCTATATTTTTCTTTGTTCTTCATTTTTCCTATTCTGTCTATTGCAGTTTCTTTGTTAATTTTTCTGTTTTGAATTCCTTTTTTCCATGTTAGTCGTGTTGAAAATGACTGAGCGTAAATGTATTCGAGATTTGCAAGTTTTGTTTCTTCACGGTCAATATTATGTTTTGACTTCATTGTGAATCTATATGAAGGGCATTTTCATTTTTTCTTTAGACTTCTCTATTTGTTTTATTTGTGTTGTTAATTTATTTGGTTTCTAAACTACTGGGTTTCGTTAGTCCCTGAAATGTCAAGCATTAGAAGCAGTCAATTAAAGGGTGACGGTTGATAGAAATGTAAAATGTATTGAGATGCAAGATTCTACTTTCCTTTTTGTTGGCTGACAATTTTTTGTGATGGTTTTTTGGGGTTTGATGCAAGTATTACAAAAGGAGAGCAAGATTCATTTTGCTTCTTGGTTTTGCAAACTTGTTTCCACGCCATGCATTTTGCTCTTGTGATTCTCTTCATCTGGGTGTTGGTTAGTTGTTATGTATTTGATTTACTAGAGCATGTTGAGCAACCACTTTGATTTATAAACATTTATGTGAATCCAGTAGGAGTTTGTGTTGTTGTTTTAGGTTCTTAATTTGTTCAGTTTGTGACATGAAGGAGTCTGTATGTGTTTCTAAGTAATGTTGTGTATAGCTTTCAGATTCTTCATTAGAAATATCTTAATTGGTTTCAACTACCTGAATGGGGAAAATAAGAAATTTATTTATTTTATTTATATCCAAAACAATTATATTAGATTGGGCTGATAGAGAGTTTTGGGAGTATATAGTGCTAATATTTGAATTTGTTATTATGCTTTTACAAGAAAAGTTTGTTTGCCTTGTATTAATTTACAGAGTATATGTTTGCCTTGTGATTGTGTAGGGTTGGATGCTCTGATTTTGGTTCTAAAATCGATCTTGATCCTCTCTATATATGTTTGCCTTGTGATCCTCTCTAATTTTGGTTCTTGGTGACCTGAATGATAGATATATATCTTGGTGGTAGTAGAAGCTCAACATTTTGAAGATGCCATCAGTGATGTTTGTTGAACTCAAGATTTCAAGTTTCATGTGATTATAAATCTACACATGGATTTTGATGATAACAAATGAATTCAAAGAATAAAGAAGTCTCAAGCTCAAGTTGTCTACACAATGGAGTCAAGCACATCAAGGAAACAAGCATGAGCAAGAAGGGAACAAGTTCACATTAAAATTATAGAGTAATGTTGTAAATCTCTTCAAAATTCGAAATTAGGATTAATGCTCAAAATTAATATTTTATCATAAAGCATTAAAATACATTTTCCACATGTGCATGAATATTTTTGAAAATTAAATTTGAAAATTTTGAAAGATGATTGATTGTCATCTTTTGCATGTGCATGCCTTGATTAAAGGGTTGAACTTTGAAAATATTAAAGATGATTGATTGTCATCTTTCACATGTGCATGTTTTATTTGAATATTTTCAAAAGTGATTGATGCTTTTTTAGACTTATACAAAAAGTAAAAGATTAGGTTTGAATTTTTTGAAAATGAAAGTGTGCTCATTTTGTCATATGCCAAAAGTAAAAGATTAGGTTTGATTTTTTTGAAAAAGTGAATGATGTTGTCTTTGACAATTGAGAAAGAAGAACCTTTTATTTGAATTCTTTGAAAAAGTGAATGATGTTGTCTTTGACAATTGAGAAAGAAGAACCTTTTATTTGAATTCTTTGAAAAAGTGAATGATGTTGTCTTTGACAATTGAAAAAGAAGAACCTTTTATTTGAATTTTTTGAAAAAGTGAATGATGTTGTCTTTGACATGTGAATCTTTTTAAATTTGAATATGAAGTCTCATATGCCTATAAATAGATCATTTGAGAGCTTCACATTCACAACACCAAGAGCATACAACATTCATTCAAAGCTTTCATTCTCTCTTCTCTAAACATTGAGCCTTAATCCTTGTTCATTTTGAGAGATATAGCTTGCGCTGTATTGTTCTTATTTCACTCGTTGAGGAGTGTTTTCTGATAACCTACCCACTATCAGCTTTTGTATCAGAAAAAGGGTGTGTATAACCCTTGTGTGTGTAGAAAGTATTCTACACAGGGAATAGTTGAATCACCACGTGTAAGGTGATTGCAAGTGTAGAGGGTGTTCTACACGGATCCTTTGTAGCGGTGTTGTTCAAAGGTGTAATAGGTTTCTATCTCCACCTGAAGGAGGTTGAATAGTGAATTTGGGAATCCTCAAGGGGTAGCTTGAGGCGAGGACGTAGGCAGTGGGGCCGAACCTCGTTAACATACTGAGTTTGCTTCTCTCTTACCCTTACTCCTTATATTTATTGTTATTTCATATGTTGTTTATATTTTATATTATATATTTGATTTATAATTGTTAATTTTTTTAATACAACTCAATTCACCTCCCCTCTTGTGTTAGTCATCTGGGCAACAATTGGTATCAGAGCTAAGAGCTCTATTATAAGATTAACTATCTTTTGAGTTAAGATCTTATGGCTAACATTGCAGCTTCATTTGGTGAAGGTCAATCTAGTAGTCGGCCTCCACTCTTTTGTGGAGATAATTACTCATTCTGGAAAGTTAGAATGAGAATATTTCTTCAAGCTCAAGGTAGAGAAATATGGAAATGTATTGTAAATGGACCTTATATTCCAACAAAAGTGGTTGGTGGAGTAAAGGTCAAAAAGGAAGAAGAAGAGTTTGATCGTGAAGACGATAGACTTTATACTTTAAATTTAACTGCTATGAATTTATTATATAATGCTCTTAATGGAAATGAGTTTAATAGAATAATGAATTGCGCTACGGCAAAGGAAATTTGGGATAACTTGGAAGTAACTTATGAAGGAACTTCGCAAGTCAAGGAATCAAAAATTTATATTCTTACTCATGAATATGAAATGTTTAAGATGAATGATGATGAATCTATTTCTAGTATGCACACTCGTTTTACTAACATCATAAACAGCTTGACAGCTCTTGGCAAAGTTTATTCCAAGGTGGAGATAGTAAGAAAAATTCTCAACTCTTTACCAAAACGTTGGGAATCAAAAGTTACAGCGATTCTTGAAGCTAGAGACCTCAAGAAGCTCGAAGTCAATGAACTCATCGGGTCACTTATCACCCATGAGTACACATTGAAAAGAGGAGAAGAAGAAGGAAAGCCAAAGAAGAGTTTAGCACTTAAAGCTGTTCCTCATGAAAGTGAAAGTGATGAAGATGAGGAAAATGACGATAAAGATGAAGAAGTTGCGATGATAACAAGAAGAATTCAGAGGTTCTTGAAGAAAAATAGAACTCCTCCGAGGAAATCTTTCAAAAAGTTTTCCAAGAAAGATTCAGGTAAAAACGACACTTTAATTTGTTATAAATGCAATAAACCTGGTCATATCAAGCCAGATTGTCCTCTGCTAAAGAAAGATCGAAACAAGGGCAAGAAAGCAATGAAAGCTACATGGGATGATGATTCAAGTAGCTCAGATAGTGAAGCAAGCAATGAAGAATCAGCAAATCTTTGTCTTATGGCTAAAGATGACATTGAGGTAACAAATCTTGATAATATTGAAAATCCTTCATATGAAGAATTGCAAAATGTTTTAGAAGAGATTTATGAGGAATTTGAAAAATTGGGTATCAAGTATACTGCTTTGAAAAAGAAAAATTCTTCTTTAACAAACGAAATTGAAATTTTAAGAAAAGAAAGTATCATTTTGAAAGATGAAAATCTTGAATTGAATAAGAAGAAAACCGATTTAGAAAATATTGTTGAAAACTTTACGAATGGAAAAAGAAATTTTGAAAAACTTCTTGGTAGTCAAAGATGTGTTTTTGACAAGGCAGGTTTGGGATATATGCCAAAACAAAAATACAAACCTTATAAAAATTTCTTTGATAATCATTCTACCTCAAAGACTAATATTCAAAATTCTTTTCATAAAAATAATTTTGTCAAAAAAGGATATTATTATAATCATTCAAGTTTTTCATATATGTCACATGCTATTTGTAATTTTTGTAATAGAAATGGTCATAATTATCATACTTGTCCTATTAGAAGAAATCATACAATGACTATTAGGGCCATATGGGTACCTAAAAATCTTGTTTCTTCTAATACTAATAAATAAAGGACCCAAAGAACTTGGGTACCAAGAAAAATCATTTTAATTGTTTTTATAGGTATGCATGAAGTCATCCACAAGCAAAAATAAGTGGTTTTTAGATAGTGGATGTTCAAGACACATGACGGGAGACAAGACTAAGTTCTTTGATCTTAGATCTAAAGAAGAAGGACACGTGACATTTGGAGACAACTCGAAAGGGAAGATCGTGGGAATAGGTAAAATTGGTAATGAATCTTCTCTCATAATTGAAGATGTTCTACTTGTTGAAGGTTTAAAACATAATCTTTTGAGCATAAGTCAATTATGTGATAAAGGATTTACAGTTACTTTTAAAATGGATAAATGCATTATTTTGAATGATCATGATTGTAATATTTGTTTTATTGCTTTTAGAAACAATAATGTTTATACAATTGATTTTGAAGAAATTACCTCACAAGATGCTATTTGCTTGTCAGCTCAAAATGAAACTAGTTGGTTATGGCATAGAAGATTAGGTCATGCCAACATGGAACTTATTTCCAAACTTTCAAAAAATGATCTTGTGAGAGGTTTACCAAAAACATATTTTCTTAAAGACAAAATTTGTGATGCATGTCAATTTGGTAAACAAACAAAAACTTCTTTTAAAACTAAGAAACATATTTCCACTACTAGACCATTGCAACTGATACACATGGATCTTTTTGGACCAAATAGAGTTGCAAGTCTAGGAGGAAAATATTATGCATTTGTTATTGTTGATGATTTCTCTAGATATACTTGGGTCATCTTTCTTGCTCATAAAGATGAGGCACATAATGCCTTTATCAAGTTATGCAAGAGAATTCAAAATGAAAAGGGCTATACTATTTCAAGTATCCGAAGTGATAGGGGAAAAGAATTTGTTAATAAAAATATTGAAACATTTTGTGATGAAAACGGTTTTATTCATAATTTTTCTGCTCCTCGAACTCCTCAACAAAATGGGGTAGTAGAGAGGAAAAATAGATCTCTTCAAGAGATGGCAAGAACAATGCTCAATGAGAACAACTTGCCTAGTTATTTTTGGGCCGAAGCGGTAAGTACTGCATGTTATGTTATAAATAGAGTTATGTTAAGGTCTAAATTAGATAAAACCCCCTATGAGCTTTGGAATGAGAAAAAGCCCAACATTGGTTACTTTCATGTATTTGGATGCAAATGTTTTATTTTGAATGACAGAGATCATTTAGGCAAGTTTGATGCAAAATCTGATGAAGGTATTTTTCTCGGGTATTCTACTAATAGTAAAGCTTATAGAGTATTCAACAAAAAGACTTTAACTGTACAAGAATCTATGCATGTAGTATTTGATGAATCTAATTCTCCACTCTCCAAGAAATCTATTGATGAAGAAATAGAAGGTATAAATAACATAGAAAGTCTCAATCTCAACAAAGAGAAAGCAATAGAGGAAGTTCAACATGGAGCCATCAGGAAAGATCATCAAAATTTAATACAAGATGCAACCAAACAGTGGAAATTTGTGAAAGATCATCCAGTGGAACAAATTTTGGGAGAACCTTCACAAGGTGTAAGTACTCGATCATCTCTTAGAAATATTTGTAATCATACTGCTTTTCTATCTCAAATTGAACCCAAAAATATTGATGACGCACTTCTTGATGAATCTTGGATTCTAGCTATGCAAGAAGAGTTGAATCAATTTGAAAGAAATGATGTTTGGACACTTGTTCCTAGACCCAAAAATTATACTATTATTGGAACAAAATGGGTTTTTAGAAACAAGAAAGATGAGTCTGGAGTCATTACTAGAAATAAGGCTCGACTTGTAGCCCAAGGTTTTAATCAAGAAGAAGGAATCGATTATGATGAGACATATGCACCTGTCGCAAGATTAGAAGCTATTCGAATGCTACTTGCATATGCTTGTTATAAAGATTTCAAACTTTTTCAAATGGATGTTAAAAGTGCTTTCTTAAATGGTTTTATAAATGAAGAGGTATATGTTGAGCAACCTCCAGGTTTTGAAAATTATATTTCCCCAAATCATGTTTTCAAACTCACAAAAGCACTATATGGACTTAAACAAGCTCCTAGAGCTTGGTACGAGAGACTCAGTGGTTTCTTGATTGAAAAAGGTTTTTCAAGAGGAAAAATCGACACAACTCTTTTCATTAAATATGAAAATGATGATATTCTTTTGATTCAGATTTATGTTGATGATATAATATTCGGTGCTACTAATGAAAATATGTGTCAAGTTTTTGCTAAGACTATGCAGGAAGAATTTGAGATGAGCATGATGGGTGAACTTACATTCTTTCTCGGATTGCAAATTAAGCAAGCAAAAAGTGGGACATTCATCAATCAATCAAAATATATTAAGGAATTACTGAAGAAGTTTGGGATGGAAAATGCTAAGGAAATTGGAACACCAATGAGCCCATCAACTAAACTTGATAAAGATGAATCCGGTAAGCCAGTTGACTCGAAGATATATCGAGGTATGATTGGTAGCTTATTATATTTAACAGCCAGTAGACCAGATATTATGTTTAGTGTGTGCTTATGTGCACGTTTTCAATCATCTCCAAAAGAATCACATTTAATTGCAGTTAAGCGCATTCTTAGATATCTTAGTGGTACAATTAACCTAGGGTTATGGTACCCTAAGCACACATCTTTCGATCTAATCAGCTACACAGATGCAGATTATGCTGGCTGTAAAATAGATCGAAAAAGCACTAGTGGAGCATGTCATTTCTTAGGTCATGCATTAGTTTCCTGGTTTAGTAAAAAACAAAATTCTATTGCACTATCTACTGCTGAGGCAGAATATGTTGCTGCGGGTAGTTGTTGTGCTCAAGTTCTCTACATGAAGCAACAACTTGAAGATTTTAAACTCATGTATAATCACATTCCAATCAAATGTGATAATACAAGTGCTATAAATCTTTCAAAGAACCCAATACAACATTCTAGAACTAAGCATATTGAAATAAGGTATCATTTTCTTCAAGATCATGTGCAAAAAGGTGATATAATGTTAGAGTTCACAAACACACACGATCAGTTAGCAGATATTTTCACAAAACCTTTACCAGAAGATAGATTATGTATGATCAGAAGAGAAATAGGTATGATGCATGCTATGAATATCTCTTAAAAGATAGACCAGAGTCAATAAAAATAGAGATAGATTTTTTTTTAATACTTTTACATAAATTTGAGATTCTTAGCCTCATGTTTGAGACGCTCATTCTCTTCATACAATATCATGTCATTCTTATTCATGGGAACCGGCAAGCGGAATGAAGAATCTAATAAAGATTTCAACTGTTTATTCTTCTGCCGAATGATTCCTTCCCTTGTGTGAGACTCTTGAACAATTTGTTGAAGTACAACAATTTGTTCTTTGAGCTTTTCAACTTCGTGATTTTTGGCTTGTAGCCGCTGAGAAAAAGCCACAATAGAGGAAGAGTAGCGAGTCCCAAGACTCACCAAGTCATAAATAGCATCAGAATCTGACTTATTAGTCAGATTATTATTTTCTTGCTGCAACATGGCACCAATGGTAGCTGCAGAAAGAACAGGAGGTTGAGATGCAGAATGCCTCATGGATGGATCTAGAGAAATGTTAGAAGAATGAGCCATTGAGAAAAGAATAGAAGGCTTAAAACGAGAATGCTGAAGGAATGCAGATGAGTTATAGAGATGAGATGAAAACTTGATGCGGATTAGATGAACTTCAGGACTGATTTTATAGAGATAGCATAAAGAATAAGACAAACTATTTTCTCTTCAAATCTTATTTAGTCAAAAGAAATACAAGATATGCTGGACACACATTGTCAAAAGTTTTCTTACTAAGCCAGCGAGATTAACAGTAGATTGTCCCTATTTTTCTAGTAAACGATGAACCTCTGCTGTTATCTGCCGATGTTGACCTTGTATCTGAACCCTTTCTCGTTCCAGCTCTTCTATTCGTGGTTGCAGATCATGAGCATACCAATCTGCAAATTTTTTCAACTCTTGGTTTTCTTGCTTTAGCCTTTTATTCTCACTATCCTTATTAGCAAGCTTCTGTCGTAACTCAGATATTTGCATGTTAAGATGATCAATCTCACTCACCCTCGCCATTAACCTTCGAGACATGATCGTAACAGAGGCAGCATATTGATTACTGAGCATTCTTGATTCTGCAATAATCTCAGAATCAGCCTTACTAGAAAAACGGTTCACTGCTCCTATCATGGTATTGACGGCCTCAGGAGAGAAGATTGATGATTGATGCGTCAAGGGTTCCTGATTCAAGTCTGGAACATTAGTGGAAGAGAATTGCTCAGCCATTCTATCGTTGTGGAAAAACAGAACTCAGGTCAAGAAGTGATTTTTTTTTGGCATCCAATAGATGAAAATGATCATTTTTTTTATAGAAACTCGGAGCCTTCAATCCCGTTTGTCAACAACATCAGGCGATTGTTTAAATCTTCAGCCGTATTAAATTCATAGAGTTAGGCCTCGAGGCTTTGCAGCACTTGTCGGGTCACGGACGGCTCCATTTTTCAACTATCTACAGTGACTATTAAACGCATCGTTTTCTTCAGTCCATTTTCTTGTTGCGGATCCTTTTTAATGATGCCAAAAGGGGGAGAAGTGTTAGACTAGAACATTAACATTGTTTAAATTGCTAAACTTGTTATATATGCTTGGAATTATATTTATACTTTTGCTTGAAAAACTAACGCATATTTTCAGGGGGAGCTTAAGTATTAATATAGGTTTCAAGTTCTATCAAATATTTGTCATCATCAAAAAGGGGGAGATTGTTGAACTCAAGATTTCAAGTTTCATGTGATTATAAATCTACACATGGATTTTGATGATAACAAATGAATTCAAAGAATAAAGAAGTCTCAAGCTCAAGTTGTCTACACAATGGAGTCAAGCACATCAAGGAAACAAGCATGAGCAAGAAGGGAACAAGTTCACATTAAAATTATAGAGTAATGTTGTAAATCTCTTCAAAATTCGAAATTAGGATTAATGCTCAAAATTAATATTTTATCATAAAGCATTAAAATACATTTTCCACATGTGCATGAATATTTTTGAAAATTAAATTTGAAAATTTTGAAAGATGATTGATTGTCATCTTTTGCATGTGCATGCCTTGATTAAAGGGTTGAACTTTGAAAATATTAAAGATGATTGATTGTCATCTTTCACATGTGCATGTTTTATTTGAATATTTTCAAAAGTGATTGATGCTTTTTTAGACTTATACAAAAAGTAAAAGATTAGGTTTGAATTTTTTGAAAATGAAAGTGTGCTCATTTTGTCATATGCCAAAAGTAAAAGATTAGGTTTGATTTTTTTGAAAAAGTGAATGATGTTGTCTTTGACAATTGAGAAAGAAGAACCTTTTATTTGAATTCTTTGAAAAAGTGAATGATGTTGTCTTTGACAATTGAGAAAGAAGAACCTTTTATTTGAATTCTTTGAAAAAGTGAATGATGTTGTCTTTGACAATTGAAAAAGAAGAACCTTTTATTTGAATTTTTTGAAAAAGTGAATGATGTTGTCTTTGACATGTGAATCTTTTTAAATTTGAATATGAAGTCTCATATGCCTATAAATAGATCATTTGAGAGCTTCACATTCACAACACCAAGAGCATACAACATTCATTCAAAGCTTTCATTCTCTCTTCTCTAAACATTGAGCCTTAATCCTTGTTCATTTTGAGAGATATAGCTTGCGCTGTATTGTTCTTATTTCACTCGTTGAGGAGTGTTTTCTGATAACCTACCCACTATCAGCTTTTGTATCAGAAAAAGGGTGTGTATAACCCTTGTGTGTGTAGAAAGTATTCTACACAGGGAATAGTTGAATCACCACGTGTAAGGTGATTGCAAGTGTAGAGGGTGTTCTACACGGATCCTTTGTAGCGGTGTTGTTCAAAGGTGTAATAGGTTTCTATCTCCACCTGAAGGAGGTTGAATAGTGAATTTGGGAATCCTCAAGGGGTAGCTTGAGGCGAGGACGTAGGCAGTGGGGCCGAACCTCGTTAACATACTGAGTTTGCTTCTCTCTTACCCTTACTCCTTATATTTATTGTTATTTCATATGTTGTTTATATTTTATATTATATATTTGATTTATAATTGTTAATTTTTTTAATACAACTCAATTCACCTCCCCTCTTGTGTTAGTCATCTGGGCAACAATGTTAGTATAAACTTTCTTCACCTGTCCTTCTTGATGGTGAAGAAGGTTAAGTGAGGTGTACACTTTATACACACCCAAGTAGATTGGAATTTGATGTTTTTCCTCCTGTGACTTTTGATGAAAATTAGTGAGGTAGATGTTTTGTCTCCTATGCTTCACATATCATTATTGATTAAGCCTCTGTTATATTACCTATGTGACATTAGAATCATGTATGCCATGTAAATTAAGCCTATTTTCTCTCCTATACTTCAATCTTGCTTCTTCTTTTTTTTCTTTTTTTTTTTTTCTTTTTTTTTTTTAAGTTAAGGTTACTCACCAATCAATGCTCTTTCTACTTTTATGTGGGCTTCTATATTTAAGGGCTAGAGCCTTTTTTTTGTTTTTTTTTTGCATCTTTAACTTTTATATGATCTTTACCTTCTTGAGGATATTTATTTCCTATTTTTTTGGTTAATTTCTCTTTTGCTTGGATTTTTATTGATTTTCCTTGAAATATACGGTTTTTATTGATCTCAGATTTGTTGGTTGGATTTTTACTAATTGGGTTTATGCTTTTATTTTTTTGCATAGCCGAATATCATTTATTGCAATTTAGGATTCTGTGTCTTTTTTTTTTTTAAATGCTGAACATTATTTGCGGCGAGACCTCCTCCCCGCAAATAATAATTTCCTGAGAACCAGCCTCACGACAACAGAGTTTGTAGCTAATGTGAAACCATCATTTGCGACGAAATGGCTTCGCGGCAAAAGATATTACAACCGACACAATGCAGAGGTCACCAAAATTGATCAATCCAAATGTATTACTCCCGACCAATTTACTATGGACCAACATCGATCGGGTGCCTTTTTTTGTGGTGAGAAGTAGACTTTTTGTGGTGAAATTACATGGCCGCAAAAGACCTTAATTTTTGTAGTGAGACAAGTTGCTTAATAAAAAAATAGGGGGTCGGGGATTGGAATCTTGAACCAGTAGAATTTCATTTCAAACAAAATGCTGCACTAGCTTCCATCAAAAGTTATCGGCCTTCTAGCTCAGATATTGAAGCTTCATTTATTGAGGCTTGGATAGTGCTACTTCGACGCCTATCTGGTCTTCTTACACCAACACCGTTCTCCAATTGGGACGACACATCTGATGATCTGGTGCTGTGCATAAGAAATGCAAGTCTTTTGGGCACTGGTAGAGTAAGAGAGTAGCTATTAAACATGAGGACGACTGTAGCCACGGTTGGTTTATCAACCACCTTTTCTTGAACACATAATAATCCAATGTGTCCCCTCCCTCCAATTTTTCCATGCTTGTAGGATGGTTACATTGGGAGACACCACAATAAGCAGAACATTCATTTATTTTTGCAACATCATACGACTTCTATCTTGTCGGACTTTGAGATAAAAAGGAAATGCATATAAGAAAGAAAATATTTGCACTTACATAACTTAGAAGGCCGCCAGCTTCATTCTCTCCCTCAAAACTAGAGTTATTTTTTTTACCACTCACTATCTCCAAAACTAACACGCCAAAACTAAACACGTCAGATTTTACTGAAAATTGGCCGTGCATTACATATTCTGGAGGCATGTTTCTGCTGCAGGTGAAAATTATCAGAAATATTAGTTTGATTTGAATGACATCATAGCTTTCGGTACTTGTACTTTTTTATGAACTTAACTCCATCTTATTTATTTGAGATGGTTTTAAGGACCTCCTTGTTGTTTGTTTCTATGGCACAAACTATAGGTGTTACTTGTATTTAGCATGCTATATCCTTATTTGCTATAGATTATGTGGATATACTTACAAGGTCTGCACAATTTTGCTCGTATTGCCTTGAGTTTGATCTGCTTCAAATAATCTTGCTATCCCAAAATCTGAAATCTTTGGATTCATATTTGCATCTAACAAAATGTTGCTTGCCTTGAAATCATGATGAATAATACGAAGTCACGAATCTTCATGAAGGTAAAGAAGTCCTCGAGCGATGCCTTCTATAATTTTGTGACTCATTTCCCAATTCATTAGTGCACTCTTGTTTGGATCTACATATTCATGCAAATCATGTACTGTGAACATGCTGAAGCAACATACGTGGAAGACAGGACAATTCCATTAAGATGTAATTACTATGAATAGAATTTGGGATTTGAGAGGAATGGCAAACATACCAAATATGAACTTTTCAAGGCTTGCATTAGGTACAAACTGTTAGATGATAAAGGATAGAAAACTACAAGTCGTTTATATTTCTGTTTTTACTTCATATTGGAGTTTAAGAGTTTATATTTATTTATTCTTAATTATTTCTTTTTACACAGCTATAAATATGAAATTGGTTTTATTTGTCTGTTAGTTTGTTACAAAGTAGAGTTGTGTATAGGCTATGGCCTCCTTTCATTTTCAATACACAGAGAAAATATACAGAGCAACTTTTGCCTCCATTATTGCTCTCTGCTTCCCTTTCCTCTATTTTTCTTTCACTTACATGGTATCTCAGAGTCGGTGAGTGCCACAATGGAGAATTGGGACTCACACACCCACACCCCACCCAATTCACCTACCCACTCAGAACTTCATCCGAATCCTCCCTCCCGATATCTTAACCTTATCGATCCCACCAACCCTTACCGTTTAGATCACAGCGATAGTCCTTCCATCACTCTTGTTGCTGATCTACTCACCACCAAAAATTACACAACCTGGTCCCGTGCGATGAAACGTGCTCTCCGAGCTACAAACAAGCTCGGTTTCATCGATGGCACCCTCCCCAAACCCACTCTTCCTACTGACCCATTAATCAACCTCTGGGATCGTTGCAATGACATGGTAGTGTCATGGATCCAAAATTCCATCACTCCCTCTCTTAAATCCAATTTTGCCTTCGTCGATGATGCACATGAACTCTGGCTGGATCTTCATGAGCGGCTATCTCACCAAAATGGGCCAAGAATCTACCAGTTGAAGAAGGCTTTGGCTTCTCTTTCCCAAGAACATGACTCGGTAAGCATCTATGACTCTTTGGGATGAACTGGCCATTTACGATTCCCTCCCAACTTGTACCTGTGGTACTATGAAGACCCTTTCGGACAGATCTCAATGAGATTGTGTTCTTCAATTTTTGATGGGGTTGAATGATTCTTATTCACCCATACGTGACCAGATCATGCTTCTAGACCATCTTCTCCCTGTTTCTAAGGTTTTTTCCCTTGTACAACAACAAGAGCGCCACCACCAAATTACCTCTCAACCCCAACCTTCTGAAACCTTAGCTCTTGCTGTCAAAAAACCTTATAATTTTTCCAAACCATCTCCCAAAAATCAAACCATTCCCAGAAAGGACCGTCCCTATTGCACTCACTATAAAATTTTAGGCCACACTGTTGACAATTGTTTCAAACTTGGCAATGCTGAACCTCCTCTTTGTACCCATTGTAATATGACTGGCCACATTGTTGAAAGATGCTATAAATTTAATGGGTATCCACCAGTTCACAAATTCCATAACAAATAGCACCCTAGTTCTCATGCTAATCTTTCCATTGCTCCTGAATCTGATGGTTTTGGTGAGGACAAGGTGAGCTTGACAAAGCTTTAATATCAGTAGCTACTAGCTCTACTCCAACCTCAGGATTCTATCTCGGCTGCTGTTCTACACTTCGGTTCCTCCAATAACCCAACCTCACACTCCAAGATGTTTGGTATACCCAATTGTTTTTCAACACACACACATGCTTCTTTGCCTAACATCACTTGGATTATTGATACTGGTGCTACCACCTCCCTGTTTTCATCAATTGATTCCACAGTTTCATATTCTGTTAAGCTTCCTAATGGGAGCTCAGCATTAGTGACTCATGTTGGTATAGTTCATTTAACAAATACTCTCATTCTTAGAGAAGTTCTTTGTGTCCCTTCTTTCAATTTCAATCTAATTTTTGTGCCAAAATTGACCAAATCTAACAGCTGTTGTTTCCTTTTTTTTCCTTCTTACTGTTTCATTCAGGACCTACATTCTTAGATCACGATTGGGTAGGGTGACCTGCTGCATGGGCTCTACCACTTCAACTGTTCAGACTTGCCCCCCACTGCCCTTACCAATTACTTTTCCATTTACAAACACCAATCACCCACTGATCTCACACACTTTGCTTCTGTTGCACAGAATTCTACACCATACAACCTATGGCATTGTCACCTAGGTCACTTATCCAAAAATAGGCTTCACTTGATTAATGATCTCTATGTAAACACTCACAAATCTCATATTAATGAAATACCTTGCACCTTGTGTCCTTTAGCAAAATTTCACAAATTACCTTTCCCTGATAGTGCACACGCTTCCTCTAGAATATTTGAAATCATCTACTGTGACATTTGGGGGCCTTCCCCAACTATTGCACAAGATGGTTTCAAATATTTCTTAACCATTGTGAATGATTTTTCCCGTTCGACAAGGCTTTATTTACTCAAAACCAAGGCTGAAACTTGCAAGTGCATTGAGTCCTTCTATCATTTAATTGAAACACAATTTAACATGAAACTTAAAATCTTAAGAAGTGATAATGGTGTTGAATTTCAAATGACATAATTTTTTAACAACAAGGGCATTATTCATCAAAGAAGTTGTGTGGAAACCCCTCAACAAAATAGCATTATAGAGAGGAAACACCAACAATTGTTAAATGTCACTAGAGCTCTCATGTTTCAATCTAGTTTGCCCTATAAATATTGGAATCATGCTGTCCTCACAGCAACCTACATCATTAACAGACTTCCTACACCCATTTTGAACAACAATACACCATATGAGCTACTTTTTAACCAAAAACCAACATATGCTCATATGAGAATTTTCAGGTGTTTATGCTTTGCTACTACTAATTCACAAGGCAGAACCAAATTTCAACCTAGAGGCCATGTTTGTGTTTTCATTTGCTATCCTTTTGGAGTTAAAGGTTATAAACTTTTAGATATTCAAAACAACACCATTTTTATTTCAAGAGATATTATTTTTCATGAATTTGTGTTTCCTTTTCATAACATTAATTCCAACTTCTCCCCCTCTACAATCACCCACTACCTTTCTCTTCACTTCCTCCACCTTCAACATCACCAATTGATCCTTCCTTCCTTTCTCCTTTGCCCCAACACCACTACAACCCTTCACATTTTCCTAACCCTCTCCCTACCACCGAGACACAATCACCTACACCTAATGATGTACATAATCCTGCACCTGCCCAAACTCCTACAATTGCACCATCCCCTACACAGTCCAGCCCACCACCTAACTCTATTCCTTCCACACTTCCTACCACCACCCCACAACCCATACTTAGAAGATCCTCTCGCCTTAGAACAGCACCCCAATATCTCAAGGATTACCATTGTCACCATGTCATGCAGCACCCTTGTGAGTAATCAAGTTCCAAGCAAGTTCCTATATCAAATGGTAAACCTTTCCTTTATCTCTTTGTTTATCTTATCATCAATTTAATTATGCTTTTCAAGCATTCACCACTTCCATTTCCTTGCACACCGAGCCTCACTCTTACAAACAGGCTATTAAAGATCCTGCTTGGTGTAGAGCTATGGAAGCTGAAATTGCAGCTTTGGAAAACAACCACACTTGGATACTTACTGATCTTCCAGTAGGTAAACGAGCAATTGACTTTAAGTATGTTTACAAGGTAAAATTTCATTCTGATGGTACTTTGGAAAGATTGAAAGCTAGGTTAGTAGCTAAGGGCTACACTCAAGTAGAAGGTGTAGATTATGTTGATACCTTCTCACCTGTAGCTAAGATGGTAACTGTCAAATTTTTACTTAGTGGCAGCCATTAAAGGCTGGTTTTTACATCATTTTGATGTAAACAATGCTTTTTTGAATGGTGATTTAACCGAGAAAATTTACATTAAGAAACCACCTGGATACACTAAGGGTGAACCACATCAAGTGTGCAAGCTTCTTAAGAGTCTTTATGGCCGTAAGCAAGCTTAAAGACAATGGAATTCTAAATTGAACTCCTCTATACTTGCTTTTGGTTTTGTTCAATCCAAATCAGATTATAGTTTGTTTACCAAGCAAGAAGGAGATTCCTACATTGCCATCTTAGTTTATGTTGATGATATCCTCATTGCTAGCAACTCAAATAGTTCCGTCTCTTCCCTTAGAACATTTCTCAATAATCAATTCAAGATAAGGGACCTGGGCTGCTTAAGGTATTTGTTGAGTTTAGAGATTGCATGATCATCCAAGGGAATTCATTTATGTCAATGAAAATATGCCTTAGATATCCTTTCAGATTCGGGTATGTTGGGTTGTAAACCTTTAAAACTTCCTTTGGAACAAAACTTCAAACTTAACAAAGAGGATGGAACCCCTATTTCTGACCCCAGCATTTATAGGAGACTTATTGGCCGCTTATTGTACCTCACAATAACTCGGCCAGATATCAGTTTTACTGTTCAGTTGTTAAGTCAATTCATGGACAACCCCATGTCCACTCATTTGGCTGCTGTGTACAAGCTTTTGAGATATATCAACGCCTCCCCTAGTCAAGGCATTCTCCTCTCCTCCTCCTCTCAAATTTAGCTAAGGGCATATTGTGATAGTGATTGGGCCTGTTGTCCCGACTCCCGCAGATCCACTATAGACTATTGCATACTTTTAGGCCATTCACTAGTCTCTTGGAAGTCCAAGAAACAAAATGTAGTCTCTCAGTCTTCAGCAGAATCTGAGTACAGATCAATGGCCACCACCTGTTCAGAGTTGACCTGGCTTCGTTATTTATTACAAGATCTCAGTCTTCATCATCCACAGCCTGCATTTCTCTTTTGTGACAACTAAGCTGCGTTACATATTGCTGCCAACCCAGTATTCCATGAGAGAACAAAATATATCGAGCTTGATTGCCACTTTGTTTGAGACAAAATCCAAGATGGAAGCATCACCACTGCACATGTCACTTCTCAGACACAATTGGCTGATTTGCTTACCAAAGCTTTGCCCTCCTACCTCATGCAGTCACATCTATCCTAGATGGAAATAGTCGATCTCTATTCTCCATCTTGCGCCTGCCGGGGGGGGGGGGGGTGGTGTTAGATGATAAAGGATAAAAAACTACAAGTCGTTTATATTTATGTTTTTACTTCACATTGTAGTTTAAGAGTTTATATTTTTTTATTCTTAATTCTTTCTTTTTACACAGCTGTAAATATGAAATTGGTTTTATTTGTCTATTAGTTTGTTACAGAGTAGAGATGTATATAGGCTACAGCCTCCTTTCATTTTCAATACACAAAGAAAATATACAGAGCAACTTTTGCCTCCATTACTGCTCTCTGCTTCCCTTTCCTCTATTTTTCTTTCACTTACAGAAACTCATAGACTAGAAGTCTTTCCTTTCCTTCCAAACAGAATCCTAGGAGCCTTACCAAATTCCTGTGTTGAAGCGTAGCCACTAACTCAACCTCATTCTTGGATTCTAGATCTCCTTGTTGAGAAGCCTTGGACAACCTCTTCACAGCTATTTCTTGTCCATTTGGAAGCTTACCCTGAAAGATATGAATATACCAAAATCTAGCATATATAATCTCAACATTCATGATATTAGATTTAACTAATTACAATGAGTAAAATGACATAAATTACGACTCCATTAGGTCTCATTACCTTGTAAACAATACCAAATCCACCTTTTCCAAGCTCGTTTGCAGCAGAAAAGTTGTCAGTGGCAACTTTAATTGTCCCGATGTCAAATTGCAAGGAATCAACACTACTAATTTCATCCACGCCTTCACGTAAGAACAGGTTATACATCTGAATTAGACTAATGCATCGCGAGAATAAAGGTAATGCAACTTGCTATTTTCTTCAGACAAAGCAACAAAGAGCTCTGCATAATTTAATGTGATGCATCTGATCATTATTTGAGTTGCTGAAGTACTAGTCTTGATTTCTAGAATGAATTGAATGTCTGACTGATGGTAGCAGATTTTGTTTTATATAATATGGTCCCCAAAGTAAAGCCAATGTTTTATGTAGAAAGATGCAAGCAAAGATAAATCCTTAAAAGCAGTAACCGAAATTACTTTAACCAATATTGCTTAGTACTTAGAGACGAGATGCATCACATCAAAGACATACAACAAGGTGTCTAGATATCTATATTTTCCCGGCTACTTAAAGTAATGATAGCAACAATGTAAAATAAACAAATACTAAACTTACTTTCAAGTTTCTCCCTTGGCTTCTTCACTCTTAAATATAAGAGGTAGAAACATGACATGCAGAAGATTAGTACAGCAGAAACAACAACTGACACCACTATAGCAATTGTAGTTCTTGATGAATTACTTTCCTTCCCTGCAGGCACTAGAGTTATGCTTTTATCAAAATGAAACTAAAAGTTTAAAAGAGGCTGATTTTGAATTAGATATCTGATGTTAGGTATAAATAAAATTGTATAATCGAGCCATTCTTTTTCTTTTCCCAAATTCGACTGAAATATATTAGCGATTTGCACGTATGATCCGACTATATATAGACGAGAACAGGGTATTCACTATTCACCCTGCATAGTTTTGACACCACCCTAGCTAATTTTTAAACTACAACAATTTGTTAATTAATATGCAAGTAGTTGAGGATCATAAACAATTATGGATTCTTGCATTTTATTTCTTAAGTACTTTGTATCATGAAAAAAGCTAAAGTCACCAAGAGTTGGGAGACGATGATGGGTCCCAACAATTTTTTTTTTCTTTGAATAAAACTACTTTGTCCCACCAAAAGCACCGCTGCTACTGACCGCTTACAATTTTTTTTTTTACATAATGATTAAAAAAGTTGTTTTTAGTGTATTGATATATTTTTTTATTTTTTAAAAATATTTAAATATATTAAAAAAATATAAAATTAAATGAAAAAAATATAAAATTCAAAATGAGCTAGCGGGCACAGCTAGGACTTTGCATCCGGATCTGGATCCGGATATCCGGGAACATCCAGATCCAAATCTAGCTTGTAAAAATCGGACGGATATCCGCCCGGATAAACCCGGTCTTAAACCAGGCGGATATCGGATTTGGATCCAGATACCCGGATTGTAACCGGATATCTGGTTTTATACTCTTTTCTTCAATTAAACCCAGATACCCGGGTTTGTTACTTCTTTCTTTTTGCTTTTATTTTTAAAAGAACTCTAAAATTTTTGAAAATGTTTTATAGTATTTTTTTTTAAATTTAAGTTTTTTGTTTAAAACCTAGACTTTTTTAAAAACATATTTTTAGCCCTTTTTAATAGCTTCTTTTTTTAAAATAAATCTTTTGAACACTATTTAAAAGATTTTTTTTTATAGGCCTTTATGTATATTATTTTTTATAGGCATTTTTTATAAAATGAATATTTTTATGGCAATTTTTTTAAACTTTTTATATATTGTCCATTCAAAATTTTTATAAAACAAAATAAATAATAATACACATCAACACACAATACATTCTCTTTAAAAAAAAACACACACACAATACACTACATACTACATATTACATTGTTCACATCACAATGCAAAACATCAAATTTTACACTGAACAAATCTATGAGTTTTACATCAAAATGATCTAGTCATCGGCACCTCTCCAGCTTCAACATCAGGGTATCTGCCAAACATTGTATGAATTCTTAATCAATGATCAAGTAAGATACGTACACAGAAATTAACATTACATTTGTTCTTATTATAAATAGGAAACCTACAACATGGCATGCATGTAACTTTCTTGACATCCACAACAGCCTAAAAGATAATAGTTTAGGTGAAAATAAATAATTAATGAGAATGAAGAAGAAAGCATCATAATATCAACTGTGGATTGCATGCCAATTTTTAAAAACAATAATGCATTATATTGGGTTGTTCTCATTCCTTTGAGAGTTACCTTGTATGTCACATCTATGAACTGCGATTTCCCAAATAAGAATTCATCCTTAGTGAGCAAATTGATTACACATTCTCTTACTTTAAGCTTAAGGTCTAACTCGGATTTCCTAGCCTCAAAACAGGAGTACTCAGAACCAGTTAGGAATATGAACTAGTTCCTCTGCTTCTAAAACCCAATAGCCGTTAGTGCTGCTAGAAAGAAGGAAAAGTCTTGTACATAAATATCATATAGAATGAATCTCAATACAAGATTGAACCTGTCCATGCTATATAATATTGCTATTGCTAGCCATGTTCTATGGGTAGTGTTGATGCTATATATGTGTGTGTGTGTGTGTGTGTGTGTGTGTGTGTGTGTGTGTGTGTGTGTGTGTGTGTGTGATCAATGCCCATTTATCAACTATGCAATTCCATAAACTTTAAACAACTCACATAAGAAAAAATTGATAGTCATATTTGATATATAGAATGTTAACTTCACACATGGTTAACCCCCAAAAGAAAGCAATAGCAAAGAAAAGAGGCCGGCCAAAAATAACCCAGATCTGTGCAAAACAATCCAGCAAAAAAAATCCAGATCTAGCAAAAAAAAACCCAGATCTAGCTAAAAAAACCCAGATCTAGCAAAAAAAACCCTAGATATGTGAAAAACACATTACAAAAGAAGTGCAACGACCCATGCATTCAGGCAGCTTATGTTTCCGGCCATTCTGAAAATAAATACATAAATAAAAATATATATATATATATATCAATGAAAATAACTCTAATTATAAGGTACCCCATTGGCTCGGTCAAAGCAAGATTCAATAAATTGCAATTTGTAGCACTTAGATGGTCAGTTTTCCACTTTATTTTGAAAGAGAAGCCTCCACATGGATCGACATAAAAGGCAAAATTATAAAGAAACAAATAAACAAGAACAGAGTAGCAAGACCCTTACAGCAAATTTATCAAGTTTAGAGAAGAAAATTTAAGAGAGACATATTAGGAGATCTTCACAAAAAGAACAAAAAAAAAAAAAAAAACAACTAAAGTATACATGGCTAGGAAGAGACACTCTAGTGGTGAGACCAGGGATGATAAAGCTCTGGATGGGGTCGTGAGAGCCTGAAAGCGATTTGTTAGCGTCAGGCAAAGGCTGTCCGGCCGATGGGTGGCGAAGATCAAGGACACCTTTTCATAAGAGTGTGAAAAACACGTAGTTGAGAGGGATGAGGGATCTAGGGTTTCAAGGATTTGGGACGATTCTGGGGTTCAAAGAGAGAGAGAGAGCGAGCGAGAGAGAGAGAGTGTGTGATTATTTTTTTAGAACAGAGAGTGTGTAACTTTTTAAAACATAGCCGGTTACGGATAACCGGGTTAGTACCCGTATCCGTAACCGGATCCGGGCGGTTAAAGATATAATTTTAGCCACCCGGATTTCCGGATTCCGCACCGGACAGGGAAAAAATTCGGTCCGGATGCACAGTCTTAGGCACAACAGTCAAAGCTGGAGCCACGCTAGCTTTACTCTTTTTCTTTTTTAAAAGTGCTATGGACAACCGTGGTTGCGTCCCTGCTGCGGCCTCGCATCCACGCGTAAAAAGAAAACGACTTCGTTTTCCCCTTTATCATTTCCCCATTGTTTGTGGTTGAAGCGAACGTCCCTTCCTCATATCTATGTTCGAAGCTGAAGAAGATCTCTGCCGAAGTCCATCATCCTTCTCCATTCTCAGCTCATAAAGCTCGTCCCCAGCAGAACCCAAATCAACCAACTAAGACGAAGCTACAAAGGTGGACTCTGTTTGGGATTCTTGACGTTAGTTCCTATTTTAGATCTGGGGAGAGGAAGAGGGAGGAGAAAACAAAATGGAGAGGGAGAGTCTGAGTATCGACTCTTTATTTTCCAGACCCATTGGCCATTTTTGTTTTGAGCTTTAAATTTTGTGAACATAAAAAGAAAGAGGAAAGATTGTGGGTCTTGATGGGGTTTGAGTGAGTCGCTGAGACTCTAAATTTTAGATTCTAAAAAAATAACCAAGCAAACAACCCAAGTCCCTACCACCAATATATCAGGAAAATTAATCAAATTTCCCTCAAGGATTGAGTAAACCGTATAAAGCCCTCAATTTTCAATGCCGAAAGCTACTAGTTTTTTTTTTTTTTTTTTTTTTTTTTTAAAAAAAGCCTACATTCTTGGGCTTCCTTCAAGTTTCATGAGGAATTTTTGATATGATAGGACCTGAGAATCCTCAGACGGCATGATGATGAGCTTTAAGCTTGCTTGTATATATCTCTGAACTCTTATCTCTACTTAGGCTGAATGGAGGGTTTTGGAAGGAGACTACTACTGCCGAAGCTGCTCTCGGTAGAAACTTCAAGATCTTGTTCTTTGGTTTAGCCTATTTCTCCGTGGTAGAACTTGATCAATTTCGTCCTCAATGATAAGTTCTTTGGCAGAGGTCTTCTTCAGCTTAACATATAGGGCTGAGCACCGACGAATCGGAGTCAGTATTGGAGCCATCTGACTCCGACTCCGATTTTATCGGAGGCCGAATCCGACCTCCGACGGTGTTAGACTCCGCTCCGACTCCGCCTCTGACTTGTCGGAGCGGAGTCGGAGTTGGGCGACGGCGTTGATTTAGTTGACTACGACGACACTGTGCGATGACCCACCCAGATCTGCGACAGAGTTGGATTTGGTTGACTGGGACGGCACCGTGCGATGACCCAGATCTGCGACGGCGTCGGACTTGGCTGGCTGCGATGGCACTGTGCGATGACTGATAACCCAGGTCTGCCTTCTTTGCCGATTTGGGAAGTTGGGAACTGGGTATGGGACTGGCCGACTGGAAGTGGGGAGTGGGAACTCGGGACGTCGGCCTGTTGCGTACGGTTCAAATGTGAGGTGAGGGACCAGGGTTCTGATTTCTGAAGAGTGAGAGAGAGAATCGATTCGGTGCAGGGGGAGGGGAGGGAAGAAGGGGGGGGGAACGAAAACCTAATACAGCTAAAGAATCTGAGATGAGAGGTGAGAGAGCGATTCGGCGCAGGGAGAGGGGAGGGATTCTTCAGATGAGAGGTACGGGTTCACGGGTCAGTGAAGGTTGAGATGACTCAGATGAGAGGAAACGGCACTGAGGAAGAAAAGTGATTCAGTGACAGTGAAGGGGGAGGGAATCGCGGGGGGGGGGGGGGGGGGGGGGGGGGGGGGTGAAAACCCTAATGGGTTGCACTGCACAGAAACAGCGCCGTTTGTGTGGGGGGGGAGGGGAAGTGAAAACCCATTAGGGTTGCACAGAAACGGCGCCGTTTGGGATTATTTTAACCCCAAACGGCGCCGCTTGTTGGGGGGGGGGGAGTGAAAACCCATTAATAATAAAAATATATTAATAAGTTTAAAAATAAATTAATAAGTTAGTAAAAATATATTTAAGTTAGTAAAAATATATTTAAGTTAGTAAAAATATATACTATTATATATATATTATATATTAGTAATACACTAATACTAATACTAATACTATTAGTCTATTAATATATAGTAAATTAGTAATATTTATTAATTTATATACTATAGTCTAATAACTAGATAGTCATCATAGTCTAGATGTAATAACTAGTAACTAATAATATCTAATAACACTAGTTAGACTAGTACTAATAGATAATAACTTAAAGATACTAATTTAATATACATATAACTAATATATACTATTAAATATATTATATATTAGTAATACACTAATACTAATACTATTGGTCTATTAATATATAGTAAATTAGTAATATTTATTAATTTATTTACTATAGTCTAATAACTAGATAGTCTAGATGTAATAACTAGTAACTAATAATATGTCTATAACACTAGTTACACTAGTACTAATAGATAATAACTTAAAGATATATATTTAATATATATGTAACTAATAATATACTATTGAACTATATTAGTAATTTACTATATACTAATAGTCTAATACTATTAGTCTATTAGTAAGTTAGTATATAGTATAATAGTAAATTAGTAATATTTATTAACTTATTTACTATAGTCTATAACAAATATTAAATAACTAGATGTAATAACTAGTAACTAATTATATGTAATAACACTAGTTACACTAATACTAATAGATAATAACTTAGAAGATATTAATTTAATATATATTAACTAATAGTATACTATTATATATATATATTATATATTAGTAATACACTAATACTAATACTATTAGTCTATTAATATATAGTAATATTTATTAACTTATTTACTAAAGTCTAATAACTTATAACTAAATAGTCTAGATGTAATAACTAGTAACTAATAATATGTGATAACACTACACTAGTACTAAATTACTAATAGATAATAACTTAAAGATATTAATTTAATATATACAACTAATAGTATACTATTATATATATTAGTAATTTACTATATACTAATAGTCTAATACTATTAGTCTATTAGTATATAGTAAATTAGTAATATTTATTAAATTATTTACTATAAGTTTATAACTAATAACTAGTGCTAATTGCTAGTATATTATTGGATTTAACTAATGATGTTACTATATTTATATTTATATGATTACTATATAGAAAAACACATATATTTTTTATAAAATATGTACACTAGCGGAGCGGAGTCGGATGCGGAGTCGGAGTCGGAGTCGGAGGATCAAAGTCGGATCGGAGCGAAGTCGAAGTCGGATCCGCCTGGACTCCGACTCCGACTTTTCATGGGAAAAAAACTCCGACTCCGACTCCGACTTGTCAGAGTCAGAGCGGAGTCGGAGCGGAGTCGGGGTCGGAGTCGGATTTTCGGATTTCTGCTCAGCCCTATTAACATAGATATGAGGAAGGAGCGTTTGCTTCAAACACGAATAGTGGGAAATGAGAAAGGGGAAAAGGACGTCATTTTCTTTTTACACGTGGTGACGCAACCACGGCTGTCCATAGCATTTTTGTTTTCTTTTACTTAGTAATTAAAGAAATGTTTTCTTAATAACTTTGTGATTTTTTAAAAAAAAAATAATATTTGAGATTATAAGAAAGGAATGAAAACAAAAAAATCATTTTGCACCCATCTTCGGACTACAACCTCGGTGGGACACCTGCGACTCTTGTAGTGTTATTGTTGGTTTTCACTGAAAATAAATAAATGCCACTAATAATAGTATAATACAGGGGAGAAAGATAAGGAAAGATATATAATATCAAAGTCCCATATATGGGAAAATTCATCTCATAAATAATCATATATGATAAATGTCCAAAAAGCTTGAGTTGGTGGAAAAAGAAGCTTAATTATTTAATTAATATTTTAACACTTTTCTCACTTTTTGATCAAACTCTTATTTAATTTATTAACTCAATGGGTTGAATACTTACTTTAAATAATAATGTTAAATATAGTTTTAAAATGTGCAAATTTTATGTAAATTCTATATATATACAAAAGACTTACCATAAAAAAGAGATTTTTTCATTTGAATTTTACCCTTTTTTAAAGGGCCACACTCCAATGTTAAAATGTCCAAAGATTCCTAATGAAATGACCAATGGTCTATTTATAGAGCTTATAACATGGAAATCCTCAAAAGGTCCATAGCAAATTAAAATAAATAAATAAAGTAATTAAACAAAACAAATATAAATAATAAAATAGATAAATGGCCCCATGGTGGTCGTTGCATGCAAAGCCCATGGTAGGCTATGGTGGTGCATGGCCCACGGCTGGGCTAGTCATGGTCTGGTCTGGTCTGCTGGCTGGCTGGCATGGCATGGTGCCATGCTTTGGTCTGGTGGTGGGTATGGCATAGCGCTGTTCGTGGCTTGCTAATGGTGGGCATGACATGGTGTTAAGCCTAGGCCTGATAGTGGGCACAAGGTGGTGCCGAGCTGCTGCTGTGGTGCCTAGTCAAGGGGTTTGGGCGGTGATCCAGCATGGCCCGGGCTGGTAGCTTGGGCGATGGGTATACATGGCCCAAACTGACGGTCTGGGCATTAGGGTTGCATGGCAAGGACTGAAGTCGTGCACTGAATGGCATGCCACTAGCCTTGCCTACAAGGCACGGGTTAGAGCTATACACTATATGGCGTGCCTGTGACAGCATGCCACTAACGTCGTTGCGTGGTGCTGGGGCGCGCACGCACATGTGCAAGGGGATGCATAGGGACTGCGCGCGGCCAGTAGCCTCCATGGGCGCTTGCTGGGTGTCCAGACCTGAGCCAAGGCATGCATGCAGGCTAGTCATATGACTGTCCTGACCTTCAAAGAGTTGTGTCATTGTGGGGTCCCGGGCAATCCTCCTAGGGTTGTGGCACGCGCACACAAGGCGCTGGGCAACGAAGCACGAGGTGCTACAACTCTTGGGAAAAATTAAATTCCTGAAGTGCGCCCATGTGACTCGAACCTATGCCAGCATGGTGAAAGAGAAACAAGGCAAACATTGGACTAAGTCCAACTGTTGTGTCGTATGGCAACAGACATAATATATATATATATATATATACCTATTCTAAATAGTTTTCAGCAAAACGAGGAGTAATAACTTTTCATTCACATCTTTTGGTCATCTATAAATAGACCCATTGGCTTGCCAATTGAGGATCTAGAATTCAATTTCGAATTCTCTCTCTCTCTCTCTCTCTCTCTCTCTCTCTCTCCCCCCCCCCCCCCCCCAAAATATTTCATTTCTTCAAAACTTGTTAGAATCTATTCGTCTTCGAGAGAACATATTTCTAATTTCTTGATTGAATAGCAAAATCAGAGGGTATTCGGGATCTAATTTCGTATGTGCATAACGAAATTAGACAAACTGACTTGTTTTGGACTTCATTGTATCTTGGAGGTAAATTCGCTTGTAACCCGTGTGCATACCGTAATTGCCCCTTTTGTTCCAACAAGCTAGACATTTGACAAAGACAATGTTGTTCTTGGTTTACTCGAGGTCTAATAATGTTAAAAGTTTTGAACGAGGAAATGTAGTTTTTGCTTTGCACGAGTTCTCAAGGGTTACAAAACAAGAAACAGTGCACTTCCTTACCTTGAACCCACCCTGCTCGTGAGATTCTACAATAAGATGAGATTTAGCTATGATTTTATCTCAGATACCAATAATATTTTTTGTTTAGTTACAAGACAGAGTTATGATATTATAGATGATAAGCATTGACATGCGTACCAGATCAATCATAAAAACAAATAATTGACTTGATTGTTTGTCACTTCAATAATTGAATCACCACTGGTCCACTACAACCAAACTCTACTTGTATTCCTAAAGAAATCCGTAAATGTGTAGAGATAGTATATCCAGCTATTCAAACAGCTTTCTCCCTACTTCTAATTGACCCCTTACTTTAAAGTCTTCAATCACTACTCTATCTTCACCCATAATTTTTCCCACAAAATCAAAGAGAGAATTCTCCATCCACAAATAGGCGAGCACGTGCCGTGAAAGTCGTTGAATCCCTTCATAGCTTTCATAACCAGGGGTTGCCATACTCATTTTAGATCACTAGATTTTTGTATTTTACTGCCGTATCAAGATTTATGAGCAAAGAAGGAAGATTTTTATTTGGACCAGCAGGGTCAAGAAGAGAAAATTTATACTCCACGTGGAAGGAAAACAAATTCAACGCCACGGGTGATTGTTGACTTGACTTCAAAAACAAAAAATAAAATGAAATAAAAGCATAATCCTTGTTGAGTTTCATTTCACAAAAAACAAAAAAACAAAACAAACTGAGAAAATGAACCTAGCCCAAGTTTTACATACGAAGTTTGAACTCAAATAACCACAAACCACAGGAATCATGGACCATCATAATATGTGCATGAAGCACTAGCGAGGATAGAGCTCAGTAATTGAAACCTCATTTTGTGAGGCCTGGATAGAGCTCCCTTTGGATCTCTCTTCTGACTGATCTGTAATCCCTACGCTATGCTGCCATCCAGATGACATCTCAGATTCCACGTTAGTGTGCATAAAAAATGCAGGTTGTGAAGGCACTGGAAGAGTGGTGGAGTAGCTATTGAGCATGACAAAGACTGATGCCATGGTTGGTCTGTCAACTACATTTTCTTGAACAAATAGTAATCCGATGCGGATGCATCTCATTACTTCACTTGTTGAGCTAGGCTTCATTGTCGGATCTACAATATTTAAAGATGTGTTCTCCCTCCAATTTTTCCATGCCTGTAAGATACGATACAAACAGACAGATAATATCAGAGAGAGTGATCTTCTATTTATGTATTTTGTTTTTGTGTGAAGACAAATTTTATAGCAATTATTGGAAAATGCACGAAGAATGATTCTTACATAGCTTAGGAGATCCTCCACATTCTCCCCACTTCGGAAGCAATTGTTCTTTTGTCCACTCAATATCTCCAATACCAACACACCAAAACTATAGACATCGGACTTCATTGAAAATTGTCCATGCATTGCGTACTCTGGAGCCATATATCCACTGCACATTGACATCATGAAGGAATTATAAGTTTTGTTTGAATAACAATAGATATCTCCACAATTATCGTCTAACCTCTCAGCTTTATCTCCATTTTTTAATATGAATAATCCTTAGTGAGCATGTTAACCTTAATTCTATGACGCAAATGTAAATATTAGCTCTCCTCAATCATGATACTTACTAGGTCCCCACAATTCTGCTTGTGTTCCCTTGCATTTCATCTAATACAAACAATCTAGCCATGCCAAAGTCGGAAATTTTTGGATTCATATCTGCATCTAGAAGGATATTGCTGGCTTTAAGATCGCGGTGAATAATACGAAGTCGAGAATCTTCATGGAGATATAGAATCCCTCGAGCAACGCCTCTTATGATTTTGTACCGCCTTTCCCAATCCAAATGTCCACGTTTGGTTGGATCTACATATCCAAGAAAATTAGAAATTAGTAAAATGCTTCATGCAATTAAGTAAAACATGGGAGAACAAATTTCAACAAAACTTGTGGCCCAAAAATAATAGTATGCAAACATACAACATCATATGAAATCAGAAGTGCAAACATACCGTGATCAAGGCTTGTATTTTCCACGAACTCATACGCTAAAAGCCTTTCCTTTCTTTCCAAGCAGAAGCCTAGGAGCCTAACCAAATTTCGGTGTTGAAGTTTGGCAACCAACAAGACCTCATTCTTAAATTCTATATCTCCTTGCCCAAAATCTCTTGATAGTCTTTTCACAGCTATAACATGTCCATCGGAGAGTCTACCCTGGTAATATACAATAGTGAAATAAACAGAACCGTTAGAAAAATGTAATTAACTTCTTCTTTTTCTCTCTAAAGGCAAGTGTATATTAAAACAGCAACCATACAAACGTTCATATGTCAAGCTACACTATTACAGACAAGTGGTTGGGGGGGTGGGGGGTTTCTTTTCCACTGTGAAAGTCCAACAAACTTGGTGGAATAGAGATAAGGGATATACTTTCATAAAGATTAGTGGAAGCTGCCCATTGCCTATTAGAATGAGCACATTAATCATGATCTCAATAAAGTTCAGTGTCTCTAGCTATGGGTTCTATGGTCCAGTCGGCACATTTTTCTGGTGCTTCAACCGCATCTAGTGCCACTTGTGAGTCTCCAGCAATTGTGATTTTTGTTGTAGACCTGGCTTTGGCTTCCATGATGCCTGTGTACATTGCAGTTGCTTTACCTTGGTTTGGATTTTGACTTTTGATAAAGCTTGTTTTAACAAAAACTAGAGAACCATCATCTGATTTGCAAACAACTATTGTAGTACTGCCAGTACTCCTTACTGCTACATCATAAGTAAGCAAATAATGGCCTTTTGGAATAGCCTTCCAATTCAGTGGTTTAGTCAAATGTTTATTGCCCCATGCTTTCCTATGGTCTTTGAAAAATTTTAGGGCACACTAAACAAAATTGTCCACATTTGGTTTGATGGAGTCATGCACAATCTTATTTCCTTTAAAACCAAATATTGTCCATTGCAACAATGGCAAAAATTTGGAACTGGTGTTCTTCAAAGGGAAGAATATTTAGAAAGCTCGCTGGAGATAAAACACACTCAATCCATTTTGTAATCCCTTGATCCACAAAGCAAGAAATATTTATGGGCCAAGGGGAGTCTCTAGAGAACTCTTGAAAATGTGTAGTTTAGAAATAGATGAGTGAGAGTTTCCTCCTCAGAATTGTAGACAGGACAAAAGGTTTGACTCTCATTTAAGACCTGGTAGTTTTTTAGCACAGATTTTGTGGGGATGATGTTGTTGAGTACCTTCCAAATGAACAGTTTTAACCTATCCTGAACTCTAATTTTCCAAACCTTTTTCCACATCTTAGTAGGTATGGAAGATTGATATTGGTTGGTTTTTGAGATGGTTGCAGCAAAAGCAGCTTCAAAAGTTTATCTGGTAACATGCATTGCACCTCAACAGGTCTCTAGTCTGCTTTAAGATACCTTTCCATAGCCATGAATCAGAAACTCTTGATTTAACTAATTATTGATACCCCTATGTAGAAGATTGTAAGTAATTACCTTGTAAACAGCACCAAAACCACCTTGTCCGAGCTTATTTGCTTCAGAAAAGTTATCTGTCGCAAGGCTAATAGTGCCAAAATCAAACAGCAATGATTCGACGCTTTTAATTTCATCCACATGATGACCTTCAGTACATGAGGAACATGCCAACATTTAACAAATCAACTGAGTTCATTCTTTTAGATCAGGAGCAACCAAATTTAAAATATACGCCTACATATATGAACAGTACCAATTTGAATTGTTTAAATAAAATAACAACTACTGCAAATGGAAGCACATGATGCATATATGGACTATAGTATCCATTGACTAATCACAGACAAAGCCTAAAGTTTTGAAGAATAAAATAACAAAGCTGAATCATGCTACTTACTTTCTACAACAAATTGTTATTTTTGCCATGAAAGGTATTGGTGGGAATAAGTAATGCATTCATGAGATAAAAATTAATCCCACCAATTCCTCTGGTGGCTCCTTCGTGGCATATACTTCATGAGCATAGATAATTTACCCACCATTACCTCATTTCGTGGCAAAAACTAAGTTTATTCCATGAAAACTAATAGTATGAAAAGGTAGTTGCCTCCGTGGAAAACTATGTTGCCAACCAAACTAATGTGGTGCAATCAGAGCTTTTTTCCATGTGAGCACAAGTCGGTAATTACTTTTATCCACAAATAACTCTATGGCAAATTTAGTGACATAAAATTTTTTCCCATTCACTTCCTCTTGGCTATAGTTAAATTTAAGTTGAAAACTTTTGGTGGCAAAAAATCCTATATGCATGGAATCAGTAGTCGGGAAAAATTTGATGCCATGCATCATTTTGTGGACAGTTTAGTGGGTTAAAGTGTTTCCACATGCAACACTTCTTGGCTATAGAGCTTTTTGGGATGGTTTATTTTGGTGGCAAATATGGTTTACACTTATTACTATTATTATCCCCGTGACTGCTAATCGTGGGTAAATAATTTTTTCCATTATAGTTGTTCTTCACAAGCGGCTAAACATGGGATTGTTGTGATCCTGAGAATAAGTTTTAGGCTGCGTGTTAAAGTGGTGGAAAAATGCCACTGTGGTCTGATTCCATTTGGTGGGAAACGTTTATTTTTTGTGAAATGTGGTGGTGGAAATCCTATTTTTGACCAATTGCAATATTGTTTAATATTTGTGGTAGTCCAATTGCAGCATTTGGTATAACTTTTTCCCACGTATAAAATTAGGTGGGCAGTATACTTTTTACCATGAAAAATGGTTTAGAGGACATGGGTATTTTACCCAAAATCTGTTTTGTCACCAACTGGACACTCTATAAATGTCCAGATTTCTAGTCACATGTATTGTTCTTAGGACGCATATATAACCTATTTTTGAACTATAGTTCAAAATGAGAACTATAGTTCTTAGGATGCAGTATACTTCTTGGCTATAGCCAGTTGATGCATATATAACCTGTTATTCAACAACAAACTTATTCCAACAATATACATGAACAACAATTTGGTGTAAAGGAAGGGCTACCCAGTCAAAATATCAACAGCAGATTGTATATTATGTGGGTTAATAATCTGTCAACTTACATACATAACCACCAACAACTAGTACAAATCTGCCAACATTGTTCTTACACCTATGATACAGAAAATCTCATACATTCATTGAATAAGGGTGTTTACTTGAAGGCCATGAACTTAACTAACACGTTTGGCAGCACATTATCCAACTACAGACAATGGGATAAGTGCAAAGCAGGAAAAAAGACAGATTAAATGAGCATTCATGTAGAACAGGTTGCTTTGATGTCGAAACAAGACATTCAGATTTACCAATATGAATCCACATAGCTTGGTGCCAAATTGCTCCTGAAAGTGTACGTAAAAAAGCAAAATCTGTCAAATTTTACATATGGACTTAATGGGTTAAACTACATGACTAAAGCTAAAAGGTGGGGGAGCTTCTATAGTATTCAAATTATAGAAGCATACCAGAAATATTAATTTTAATGCTTCTACTCTTGCCAATCATATTATATAACATATTTGTGTATTTAGTTTTCTTGACTCTAAATGCAATTTTGGACAATGTCAACATCAAGCAATATCTATTCCCCTGGGATTATCACTATAGAAGCTACTACCAATTCTATGGCAACTGCTATTGCAGGTCCAGATTGCATATTAGTAGATTTAAGTTTGCTAATGCTTCATCCATGCAAATATCACACTGTCAGTGGAAAATGCTATCCCAAAACATTTAGTACAATCAAGTATATGATTCCCTTTTTTCTCAGAGAAAGAGTATTGAAATTCTTATAACTTGTCGTGGCATATCATATCTTGTTAATAATCCATGACATTAGTATGAACTGTGGGAACATATACTTGCTATAGAATGGGTAGCTGATTCCATTTTGAATTTTTCCCAGTAATTCATAATTACATTCAGATTCTCACAGTTCATACTATGATATCTGTTTGACATTGATTGTTATAACCCCTGGTTTGCTGAATGTAATTGAAGTTTACTATACTTAAAATCCACTCATGCTCCAAATTGTAAATATTTAAAGATGCTATTCTATGAGAAACACAGCTCTCTTTTGGATACTAGAGAATACTGTAATACCCACAAAGATGTTTTGTCTGTAAATTTTTTATAGGTACCATGCAACTTAATTCAATAGATTAGTATACAAACTGTTTTATCATAAAATGGTCCTAACCAATCACCACTCACAGATATCTGATGGAAATCTATCCTAAGTTAGAGAAATTTGGTGTTTAACCTACCAAAGCTACTTAGTGTGTAGGTTATCTAGCTAATCTAACATACCTAAACAATTTAATTGAGCAAACCTAATGAAACAGTTCCACTGCCTATGTGTGTGATATTGAATAGGTTATTGGAGACTTTTCCTTGAGTGACTAGAAATCTTAATTGATTTCAATAATTAAAGACACATACTGAGTTTGAATTTGCATACAGCCTTGAAGATTCTTGTGAATCTGAAACTGCTCTGAGATCTCCACCAACTCCTGCTCTACATTCCATGATCCATATGCTTCAACTGAGCTTTTCCCCAACCTGTTAAAAGTTTCCCTATCAATATATAACAATTAGCAGTTTCAGTATTCACAAGAATGTTACTCAGAAATCCATGTTTTTATTAAAAAATACTTAAATTCATGATAACTTACCCTTTCCACATGGACCTAATCTTGTGAATGTCAAGGTAGTCAATTCCAAAAGTGATATTACTGCACCCCCAACAAGTCAATACTGAATACAAAAAAGGGTAGATCCTAAACTACATTACTGAACTTCCCACAACTGTCTTATACATATCCACCCTAACTATACAAAACAACTACCAAAATTAGTACTACTTAGAAACATAAGTCCATGGCCATTGGATTGAGCAAGCCATAATTGTAACAATCCACAAAAAACCCCCACCACCTACCCTTCACAAAAAATATCCTAGACTGAAATGCCTAAGCATCTTCATGAGTCTCTCTATGAGACTCACTTCCTCTCTCTAACTCACTTTGGCGATAGCTCATTAACAGTTTCTCATGCTCAGAAAAATTCTGCCTCAATGCAGCAATATCACCCATCATTTGATCTAGCTTGCTCTTGTACATTTCAGCCTCACTCTTGTAGGAGAGGGGTCCGGAATCACCATATGCCCCATCCCTTGAGCATAACCAGATCTCCCAACACTTCTTTGAAGATGCTCTCAGCTGCTTTGACTACATCCTCCTCACTATCTTTCTCAGCTAACCTCTCGACCATTAAATTCTGAAAGAATTAATTTGTAATGGGATAAAATCAGCATTACTGTTAAACACTAATGCACTGGGTATGTGAAATTAAATTAGGAAGATGTCTTACATATTTGTGTTCAATATCTGCATTGATGAATTGACCTTTTCGTGTTGACCAATGTGTTTCTTTATAAAATGCTATCATATCCAGTGCCAATGCCCTCTGAAACACACAAGAAACAGTAGACGTGATCATCATTATACTGAACTTTAAGACTTATACCCCCAATCACAAAAGTCACTAACCTTCTCCTCTAATATCCTTATAAATGAACCAGTTTGTTCGATAGCTCGCTCGGTTAAACTCGAATCTAATTTGACTCGTGAAAAAAAAAAACCTCGTTCATCAAAGCAGATACTCGCTCAATTTGTAAATGACACGTACTCGACAAAACTCGACTCGACTAAGACTCGTTTAGGCTCGCTCGTTTATGCTCGAGTTGACTCGTTAGCTCGACTCGATTAAAACTCATTCATATATTGGTATATGAACAGGGATGTAAAATTGGTATATGTCTTAGACTTTCGAGCATGATAACTTTTGTGATGCACTGTGCACAATGAATATCATAATTTGGTTTATAATCGGCAAATAGTTTGCCATAAATGGTTAATGGAATTTTTATGCAGTTGCATAATCCTACATCAAGTAAAATAGGGTTTTGGCCTGAAACAAGTTTAAGCCCATGTAACATGCACTAGGTATAATTTAATGTGGAAGCTAAGCTAAACTTGGAAGATCAATGCTGCGCATTTGTTCAGAATTCAGTAACCTTTTACCATTAGATGGATCCACTTAAGTCTACTGTGATATCTTCTGATATCACAGCAAGACAAAAATTAGGAAGCTAATTTTTGAAGATTGTGAATGATACCATACCTATACAAAAAACATTAATATGTTAATGGTTTCTACCATTTTGTTACCATAGGTTTTTTTCTCCATCCAACTTCAGCTTCATCTTCTAAATACTCCTGTTTGAGGCAGATAACAAACAGGAGCCGAATCAAGAAAACCCTGCTTGAAAACAAGCTAGGCCTACAGCCAAGACAGGTAGCTATGTGGTAACTAGAATTGCACATGCTCGTTTGAAGACTAAGCAACTCTAATTCTTTCATTCTAGACATCCAACAAAAATCCTCCTTTGACTCACAATTGTTTAAACTTCATGACTCTCTTGTCAAGGAGAATGAGAAGATAAAAACATGGGGTATGAAGCTTTGTATAAAATGCTAGTGTTTTTGTACATTAAATTCTCAGTATACAAACATGTTTGTATATATACTAGAAGAATTGTAATATCAATTATATTAATGTGTGATCACCTTATTTTCCAACCCTTTACCAAGAATTTTTAGTAATATGGCCACTAACTTCTACCAAATTATTAGACGTAAAATTTGCTTTAAAATATCAAACTTTGTAGCATATTCACACCAAATTTTTCCACTTCATAATTTGAGATAGTTTGGAAGAATTTTTAGAGAAAGTGGTAAAAATAGTGGTGAGCACAAAATTATCTACCTTCCAAATCAAGCTGGCCAGGTAAGGATCTAAAGGGCTTAATGTCTAAAATAATTTGAAGTTTGACATTTTTACAAGTAGTAAGCTGAATTAATCATTGGTAAGGGCTATCTAAACCTGTACATGAATATCAAAACCAAGCACAGCATAAGAAAACTAATCTTATTACATGCATAATGTCTTATTCAAGGAAAGACAACCAAAAGACAAAACTTCATCACAAACTGTACAAAGATGCTAGAAAGAATATACATTTTTATGATCTTCGTGGTAAAAACATAAGAGCAATCCTGATGATAAAACAAACACAGAGTTCAACATTAAGCCCCATGGCTTTGACATTAATGGGTGCATGAGATAAGAGCATATGTTTCATAGCTCAAACAGAGATAAGATCCCTAGCTCAAGTTAAACAAGAAATGTATCCAAAATCCTCCTCAGTATGAAAGAGATACTAACCTACAAGAAAGACTGCTACAATTCATGTAAGGTATCTCCCAAGTAACTCATGAATTATTTTATTTTATAAGTTGATTCCAATATCAACATTTCTAGAATCAAGAGCATATAACTATTTGTATTGGATCTTAAAAATATAAAAATTTCTGTGCTCATAACCTAAACGAGATAGAAGGCACAAAAAGCTTCCATTCATACACCATAAATCACCAATCCATTTGTACATAGTCAAGAAATGAAGTAACTGATACCTTAAATGAATCTCATAAAACTTAAAGACATAAAACCTAAAGATTCATAAAACTTAAGGTTTACAATTAAAACTTGAAGTCCCAATGATTGCCGATATATGATGTGCAAACTATACGTTCACATGGGCTCTGTTCCACAAGACAATAAGGTCTTGGGGCATTGGAAAATAAATGACTAATTAAATCTTGGACATAAATATGCTATTTATTATGCATTTTAATTTGCACTCTCAAATCTATGGCCTGGAGAATTTTCCAAACCAACTTCACATAATTAGTTTGTCATAAACTGGGGGATTCAAATGTACCGGAAAATGAAGGCGAACCAATTGATCCTAGGAAACATGGGGTTAATACCTTTGGAATACTCATCACCACCCAATAACTGTTCTTAACATTCTTAGATAATGGAAGTTTTTGGTTCGTAGCCATTTAATTCTTATCAAAACTCATGATTTCATTTTCTCCTATTTAGCAACCTAGATAGGTTTTATCTGTTGTATACCTTCTTGTGTACTTGGGTTATGCCTATTCTTATTATTTCCTATCGTTTACTTATCGAAAAAAAAAAAATCTTCTCAAAACAAAATCTTAAAACTAACACAAGGTGGTCAGTTTAACATTCCACAAAGTATATCCACACAACTGTATACATATATTCATAACAAAGCACAAGTCCCACAAAAAATAAATCATAAGAGTATTTACAAGAATAGATAATGTTTTGGTTGTTTGGAAATTATGGGTCAAGGAAATGTTAGCTTAGGTCGTAGGAAAGCAAGTGATAGTGATGTGTGGCTACTAAGAGTATCTGGGAAATCCTTTAAAAAAATAAAAAAAGAGTACATGGGCACCAAGTATAGATGATGTTTTGATTGTTTGATAAAAAGTCCCAAATAAATTCATGCCTCATGATCAATAGAACATATAAACCCTAAAACAAAATTATTAAATCACAATAAAATTGTAAACCCAAAAACAAAATTATTAAAACACAATAAACCTGAAATCATATTTATTAAACACTCCAAAATTAAAAAAAAAATATAAATCCTAAATCAGTTTTCGAAATCTGTAAAAGCCCCTAAATCCCAAATATATAAATTCAGAAAAAAAAAAAAAAAAAAAAAAAAAAAAAAAAAAAAAAACCTAAATGGAATGAAGCAATTAGCAATGAATTGAAACATTGTACTGATTTGTGAAGTAAATGTAACATTTTGAAAATTAAAAATTATAGATCTATTCACATACCGATTAGCTCACTGAGAGAGAGGAGAATAATATATATAGCCTCAGGGACATATAAAGTGGAGGAGAACGAGACGGTGTCGACAGAAAAGAGTTGTTGAGTTGTGAGTGAGGGGCTTGGTGTGAGAGAAGGATGCAGGGGCTGGGAGAGAGGAAGGATGCGCAGAGATGAAAGATAGTGTGTAGCAAGAGAGAGAGGGAAGGGAAGAGGAGAAAATCACGTTATCACCTTTTCATTCTTACGGCCAAAATGCTGCCGTTTAGGTAGCCTACGCCCATAGGTTTTAAATTTTGGACTGAAGTGTTAATTAAATGCCATTTAGTTCTTCCAATAAAACACCACCCACGTAATGCATTGGAGACCCCCGTATTTATTGCTCTTGAATTCAAAGTATGACATAAACTGATTGCGTACAAGATTTGGCTTCATTTCACTTTTTTTTTTAATAGGTAAAAAAAAAAAAAAAAATTTGTACGAGATTTGATAGTTAAAAAAAATAAAAAGATTTGGCTTCATTTCACGTAGATTTTGTTTTAGTTGCCAATCTATTTTTACGAGAATGACACTTAACTTTTATGACAATTAAAATATATTAGTAAGTATTGATTTATAACTAAATTATTGTAGTAAATTGCAAAGGATTTGATTTAAACATTCTGCTACTTATTGTAATAGATTTAAATCAAATATAACTACTCACTAAGTTATAATACGAAAATAAGATATATTAAGAATATTTAAATAATATTATTATTAGTTCTATATAAAAAACTCAAAATTGTTAAATTCTTTTCTATAATATACAATATTATTATAAAGTTAAACTAATTGTCACATTTTCCATCTATACACTGTGTTTTTTAGATATGCATTTGAATTTTAAGATATATACACTGTGTTTTCTATCTATACACGATCTGTATGGATTATAGGCTTGTGATGATAAAATGAGGGACAAAATAGAAAATGAAAATGTAGATTTTTTTGCCACGAATAACATTCGTGAGAACTACTTATTTAGTAGTGGGTAAAAGCATATAAGCCACGTTGATGAGGGTACAAATTAAATAATTTTTTACGGCGACTTTATTCCGTGGTAAAAAGACAGTTTAACTCGTCACAAAAATTATTTTCCCATTAAAGGTCCATATGCTGCCCATATTTATTATTCAGGAAACAAATTGGTCACAAATACTACAGACGTGGTAGGAAAAATTTTTTTACCATCAAACATTATCTACCACAACAATCTCATAAAAAAATGTCTATATTTATTCTCTCCAATAATTTTAATGGCAAAAAGTTATTTTTTCCCACGAAATTATGCTGCGGAAAAAAAATTGGTGGCAAAAGTCGCGACTTTCTCCCTTGGCTTCCTCACTACTCTTAAATAAACGCAGACGGAGATGATTAGCACCACAAAAGCAACAGTTGGCACAACTATAATGATGACAGTCCGAGATGTGTTGCTCTTGCTTCCTGCAAATCATAATGGCAAGTTTGGGGAGTAAGATGGGATATATAATAATTTTATGAATAGTAATAAAATAGATTGTAAATAATAGTAAGATAATTGTTTTATGGGATTTTAGAAAATGAGAAAGAAAATTTTGAATAAAAAATATTATAAAGTTAAAATATTATAAGAATATAGTTTTATAATATTATTTTTGTTTGTATATTTGAAAAAGTTAAAATTATTTTTTATTTTTTAATTAAAAGTTTGAAAAGTTGTAATGATTAATTTAAAAATTTTATATTTGAATTATGTTTAGAAATAAAATGAGATGAGTTAAAACAAGATTAGATGAGAAGTTTGTGTTTTATCCCGTAATCCAAACCTGTCCTAAACCTATACATCCTCAAATGTACTAAACTATTTTAAAACTGAATAATGCTGCCCCCACTCCCAGCTACTGCTGGCATTTTTTTTTTTTACTTATTGATTAAGGAAGTATTTTTTTTTAATGATGTTGTGAATTTTTTTAAAAAAATATTTAAAAGTATTAAAAAAATACATGTAAAAAAAAAATAAAAAAAACACATCAAAATAACGGTATGCCAGATATGGCTGTAGCATTGTCCTTTAAAACTTGCAGCATAAACAAATTAGGACCCCATGTCAATCACAATCGGATCATTCCGGAAAATGCTGTGACAAAATGAATTGATTTTTTTTTTTTTAATAAAATTTTTAGTTAATGATTGAGAAAATACCTATTGGTGAATTGATATGTTTGATTTATTTTTAAATATTTAAAAATATATAAAATAATTGTTGAAAAAAAATATACATTTACACTTATCGGTCTAAATAACATTGTCCAATAATAATGATACACTTATCGGTACTCCACGTGGCATTGTACAAAATTAATTTATACGTTAATATCAATTGAAAGGCTAAAATAATAAAAACCCATGAATGAATTATATAATTTTATGAATAATGTTAAGTACAGTTTTTATTAGATAAGAAGGGTGGGGAATAGGGGTGAGCATGGTCCGGTCTAGGTGACGAATGGAAATTTTCGATTCATCATTTTTCCTGGACTAGACCAGATCAAACATCCCTAGGGACCTGACTGGCCAGTCGGTCTATTTGGTCCAAACCTTTTTGTTTTTGTTTTTTTTTTTAAATTGATTAATAAAAAAATTATTTAAAATACTAAATTAAAATTAAGTGACTTATTAAATGGAAGTTACATAATAAATTGTACAATTATTAATATATACTAGTACTATATATTATAGTTATACATTAAAAAATATAATAATACATTGATCTGCATATATATAGTTATAGACTTAGTACCAATACTATAATTAATAACTATACTAATAGTATTCTTAATATACTATATGTTAGTGATAATTAGTAATACTATATTAAATAATACTTTGTGTAGTTATAGTGATTTAATACTGACATATTAAGTTAACTATACTAATACTATTATAAATTTATACATATACTATAATTTATACTATAACTCTTATAATATGTTAATATATTAATATATACTAGTACTATATATTATAGTTATACATTAAAGAATATAATATTTATGTAATACTATGCTATATTAATAATTAATTATATACAATTATTTATATAAGTAGTATATATAAATAATAAATATTTTTTTTTTAATTTTCATTATGTCTGGTCCAGTCCAAGGTGAAAAACCCTGGACTTGAGACTAGACCAAATGAATTCGGTCCTGCATAATTTGGAGCAGATCGAGTCCGGTCCGGTCCAAAAATGGCTGATTCGGTTGGTTTCTCTGGTCCAGACTGGCCGAGGCTCACCCCTAGTGGGAAACAAAATGCAATTGAAATCTCATTCCACCCAGAATGCATACAAAATAATCTGTTTCATTAATGGGTAGCACTACGGCTACCGCTGGTAGCTCCCGCTAGTTGTAGTATGTGTTTTTATTTTTTGTCTTCTTTTTTACATGTATTTTTTAACACTTTTAAATTTGTTTTTTTAAATCACAATATTATTAAAAAAAATACTTACTTAATCATTAAGCAAAAGATTAAAAAAAAAAAAAAAAGGGCCAGTGGTAGCCCCCAACGGGAGCTACCAGTAGTGGCCTAAGCATTTCCCTTCATTAATCAATGTGCTGGCCACGTTGGGTCGTGGAAATGGTGCCTGCTTTTTCTAGAAGTAGACAGAGATGCCGTGGAACCATTCTCCAACTTTGCTGAAAAAATATAGTATTTTTTTTTTCAAAGCAAGCAAGTAAACTTCATTAGAAAAGTAGAAAAGTAGAAAAGATGATACATGATGAGAGGGTGGGGTTCCCTAAAAAATGTCTTAGAACAATAACAACAGTGCAATGAGGTGGATAAGAAAAAACAAAGAAAACAGATTTTAGCGACCAAAGTTAGCGACCAAAGAAAACAGATATATATATATATAAAGTTACTATGCTGCCTGGGTAGTACCGTTCAAGTCTATCGTTCAGCAAATTTTCTTTTTAGTTAGTAATTAAGGAAGTGATTTTAAGTGTATTGATGTATTTTTTTTTATTTTTTAAAAATATTTGAATATACTAAAACAATGTGAAAAAAATGGTTTGGGCGACATGCCTAGCAGTAACAGCTAGGCGGCATAGTAGCCCGACTCTATATATATAAGATTTAAATTATTGCAATTTTACAAATGGGAATACTTTCAAAATCTATCATTTTCTATTGATGATAAACTCACTTTCCAATTATGATAAAAATGTAGTTGTTGCCCAGATGACTAACACAAGAGGGGGGTGAATTGAGTTGTATTAAAAAAATAACAATTATAAATCAAATATACAATATAAAATATAAACAAAATATGAAATAATAATAAATATAAAGAGTAAGGGTAAGAGAGAAGCAAACTCAGTATGTTAACGAGGTTCAACCCCACTGCCTACGTCCTCGCCTCAAGCTACCCCTTGAGGATCCCCAAATTCACTATTCAACCTCCTTTAGGTGGAGATAGAAACCTATTACACCTTTGAACAACACCGCTACAAAGGATCCGTGTAAAACACCCTTTACACTTGCAATTACCTTACACGTGGTGATTCAACTATTCCCTGTGTAGAATACTTTCTACACGCACAAGGGTTATACACACATTTTTACTGATACAAAAGCTGATAGTGGGTAGGTTATCAGAAAACACTCCTCAATGAGTGAAATAAGAACAATACAGCGTAAATTATATTTCTCAAAATGAAAAAGGGTTAAGGCTTAATGCTTAGAGAAGAGAGAATGAAAACTTTGAATGAATGTTGTATGCTCTTGGTATAGTAAATGTGAAGCTCTCAAATGATCTATTTATAAGCATATGAGACTTCATATTCAAATTTAAAAATATTCACATGTCAAAGACAACATCATTCACTTTTGAAAAAATTTCAAATCAAATCTTTTTACCTTTTGCATATAACAAAAAGAGCACACTTTAGTTTTCAAAAATTTCAAACCTAATCTTTTTACTTTTTGCATATGCCAAAAGGAGCACACTTTACTTTTCAAAAATTCCAAACCTAATTTTTTTACTTTTTGCATATGCCAAAAGAAGCACACTTTACTTTTCAAAATTTTTAAACAAAAACATCTACCTTTTGCATAAGTCAAAAAAAGCATCAATCACTTTTGAAAATATTCAAATAAAACATGCACATGTAAAAGATGACAATCAATCATCTTTAATATTTTCAAAGTTCAAATATTTAATCATGCAATGCACATGTGAAAGATGACAATCAATCATCTTTCAAAATTTTCAAACTTAATCTTCAAAATATTCATGCACATGTGGAAAATGTATTTTAATGCTTTATGGTAAAATATTAATTTTGAGTCTTAATCCCAATTTCGAATTTTTAAGAGATTTACAACATTACTCTATGACTTTAATGTGAACTTATTTCCTTCTTGTTCATGCTTAGTTCCTTGATGTGCTTGAATCCATTGTGTAGACAATTTGAGCTGGAGATTTGAATTCATTTGTTATCATCAAAATCCATGTGTAGATATATAATTACATAAAACTTGAAACCTTGAGTTCAGCAGTAGCAATAACAATAACAAAAATATAAATAATAGTAGCCGAATGCAGTAGCAATAATGTTTGCTTGGTTGAGGAATCTTAACTCATCTTAAATCAATGATTGATGGGATTTATTATTTTTTAACTTTTCGTAAAAAGTTAAATCTATTTCAACCTACTTCATACATGTACATAATATTTCAACCTATTTACATTTAAATATATCTCAAAGAGACTCACAAACAATATTATTTACAAATCAACTCAGATCATTTGACATCATTTCCAAATGTAGCTTGGATCCTACTACTTGGCTGCCCAGTGTTTGTCATTGGGCGTGCCTCCTGGTGCAAATTACATTTTTGTTTTTGTTTTTCTTTCAATTATTTTTAAATATCTTTAGCCATTTTTTAAAAAGAATCACAAATTTATTATTATTCATTCACTTAACTATTAAGTAAAAATTAAATTAAAAAAATTAAATAAGATATATTAACCGTCAAAATGAGGATGAAAAAACGTTGGGATCCCAATGTAAGATTTGTCCTTTAATTTGTCCGGACAAGGTAGCTTTGTCATTTAATTTCTTTAATATTTGGCTAGCCGAATGCGAATGATCTAAGTAATTTTATGCTTGCGTCTGTTTTGATTCTTTTGAACACCTCAACTTTGCCCCGGCCACTTATACCTGCACCAATTGTCAGAGTCCAGAATTCTGATTACGTTAATGCAAATTCCGAAATTCAACACTTTGACAAAAGCTGGGCTTTGGTGCTTGCAAGAAACGGAAGAAACTCAACAAGAATTGCAATTTTTATAGTCGTGCCGATTGTCGCTTCCTTTGTTCTAATCTGCATCTGCATCTTCTATAGTAGAGTGAGAAAATCAAGGGAGCAACTTCAAAGTACGTTAAGAGGTATCATTCTACACAAAAATATGGCATAATTTGGGGATTAATGTCAACTATCAAACAGTTCTAGAAATTAAAATAGCTAATTAATTGTATGCAAGATGAGTGTTCGATCTGCATAAAAAGTGACTTCTGCTAAAACAAAATGAACAATGCACTAATCAAATTCAAACTCACCGCTTGATCTTTAGATGAACCCATATATGAAATTAGTAGAGCTGAAGAAAAGCTGCAATTTGAGTATGGGATAATTGAAGTTGCTACAGACAACTTTTCTGCACAAAACAAGCTTGGAGAAGGAGGATTTGGTGTTGTTTACAAGGTAATGCAAGATAATCGCGTGCAAGATAAGGTTATACATATTATATACAATATTTTGATATATTTCTATTTTTCAAGGTATGTTTCCAAATGGAAAAGAAATAGCTGTGAAGAGGTTGTCCATGGGTTCTCAACAAGGAGATGCAGAATTTAAGAATTAGGTCATGTTGGTGGCTATGCTTCAACAACGAAATTTGACAAGGCTTCTAGGGTTTTGCTTGAAAGGAGTGAAACGCTTCTAGTCTATGAGCTTGTAAGGAATTCAAGCCTGATAAGTTCATATTTGGTATGGTTGCACTTCTGCTTAAATTTTGAATTTTAGTCATAGTAATTTATTTCTGATTGGAATGTCTTGTCCTTCAATATGTGGCTTTAGCAAAAGCATCAGCTTGTATATATGAATATGCAGATCCAATCAAACGTGCACAATTGAATTGGAAAGTGTGTGAACATTATACAATGCATTGCCAGAGGACTTCTTTACCTTCATCAAGATTCCCGCCTTCGCATTATTCATCGTGATCTCAAAGCAAATAACATTTTATTAGATGTAGACATGAACCCCAAGATTTCAGATTTTGGGATGGCAAGATTATTTGAAGCAGATCAAAGTCAAGCCAATACACACAAAATTGTGGGGACCTACTAATTATACCCATATACTCTATAGCTAATAACTGGAATATAGCATGCCATAAACCCTAACGATTACTAATACTTTGGTCCTCACATGCAATGGATACATGCCTCCGGAATATGCAATACGCGGTCACTTTTTAGTAAAATCTGATTTGTTTAGTTTTGGTGTGTTAGTTCTGGAGATAGTGAGCGGTAAAAAAATTAATTCTATAATTTGTAATGGAGATAATGAAGGTGGACTTCTAAGTTATGTAAGTACTAAAATCTCTGTGCACATTTTGATCCTTTCTATGTCAAACTGTGATCACTAGTAATTCTTGTGATTCACATAATAAATACAAAATAAATTAATTTTCTGTCTATTGTTTATCTGCCAATAATATAACCATTTTACAGGCATGAAAAAATTGGAGGGAGGGGACAATTTCAAATCTTGTAGATCCAACGATAAGGAATGGTTATTTAGAAACTCAAATAGTGAGATGCATCCACATTAGGTTATTATGTGTTCAAGAAAACTTGGTTGACAGATTGAACATGGCTTTAGTTGTTCTCATGTTCAATAGCCAGTCTATCACTTTACCAGTACCCACAAGACTTGCCTTTCTCATGCACAACAACAATGATAGATAAGATAAACTACATAGGCTTTGCCTAACCCTAGATAAATGAGGCTTCAATTTCTGAGCTAGATCCTTGGTAGCATCTGATGGAAATGCCCCTTAATTTAAACATTTGTGTTTTGAAATGAATTGTTACTGATTCAATATGCCCTTTCCCCCTTTTTCTTTTTTCTCTCTTCTTTTTTTATTTAAATGGTAAATCTGCAATAATACATTGGTTCATTTCCTTCATTACAACTGTTTAGATGTGATTATGTAAACTAATGTTGTCCCTCCAATCGTTGTGCTGAGAAGGACCCCTCTATAACAGTATGGAAGGGCTTCATGTTGCAATTGTTTTTGCATCAAACATTGAATTGATGACGAAAGAGCACAAATTGATTCATAAAAAATATTTAAAAATCAAATTTGTAAATCAAATCTTATTATATAAAAAATGTGAGGGAATATCTTCTTTACGTCATCTTGCAAGTATAAGTACTCTGTAATGAGCACCTCTATAATGACAATCTTTCTGAAATTATATATATGCTATAACAGTATGGAAGGGCTTCATGTTGCAATTGTGGCTACATTAGACATTGAATTGATGACAAAGGAGCATGACTTGATTTGTTAAAAAATATTTTAGAATCAAGTTTTTGTAAATCAAATCTTACTACATCAACGGTGTGAGAGTAGAGAGAGTATGTTCTCTATACCAGCTTGTAAGTACAAGTACTCTGTAACGAGCATCTCTATAGAAATATATTTAAAAATCATATATTTTGTGAATCAAATCCCGCTATATCAACAGTGAGAGAAAATATCTTCTCTACATCGGCTTGCAAGTATAAGTACTCTATAACGAGCACATCTGTAACGATAATCTTTCTCAAATTACAGGTCTACCATAACATTATGGAAAATGTTCAGTTGAAGGCCTTCGTGTGGTCCCCCCAATTTTTATGCCGAGAATGACTCGCGTTGGGGGAGATCAAAACCATAGCAGGGGGGTTTGCCAACAGAGGAGCAACTTCATTCGGGAGAGGGCATGGCCCAAGGCATCCCTGACGCTCCCTTGAAGGAGTGTGGGTTTGTCCTTAGACTACCCGGTGCAACTCAAAAGCGCCATCTCCAACAATAGAATGCCTCTGACTTGCGCTACGCTCCTTAAACCGATCAAGTTAGGAGATGACAGAGATTGTTTACATTGACCAACTTGCCTCTCATAGCACCTGCAAATAACTCCTACTTGCCTTCCTAACGAGGACCAACAGGCCGGCCCGACCTCAAGGCGGCCTAACCTACCTCGCGAGAAGGGGTGTTTTTGGACTCCCGACTGACATAGCTTGATTGAGAAAGATTACTATATCTTTACAAGTGACCTTACAAAAAAGAAAAGAAAAGAGAGAGAATGGTGCAGACATATGCATCTAAAAAAGGAAAACACTTAGCCGACAGGCTTGGAGTCGGTGGAGTTGTTCGAAAACACACAACCTGCCTCCACTTGTGCCTCCAAAAGTGGTTGATTACCCTGTTGCGCCTCCATCATCAATTCATAGGACAATCATCAAGGAAAGGCCGTCATCTGTGCAATTTATTTATTTATTTATTTTTATGGAAGTGGAGGATGAGAGCCACTGGAGCATGATCATCATTGCTTGCGGGAGTGATCACGAGGCGTGAGCGCTGAGTCGATCTTGGCAAGGGCCCTCCCCCTAGGCTCTGGAGAGCATTCGGTTGAACCCAAACGGTTCCACCAAGTTGGGAGCCCCTAGCCCCAACCAAGCTCAAAAAGGAAATGTTGGCCCGACCCCTCTAGCCTAACGATTTGCAACCACTGGATGAAGCATGAATTGCCCACTAGGCCATGGGAAAGGAACGACTGGTGTACGGTATGGTCAGGGAGCCCAAGCCTGACCACCTCCTGAACACACCACCAAATGACACGGCAACATGCCCTGACCCCCCATGTGTTTGGATGGTGTCGAACAAAAGCACGGCCCAAAGAGTCTAGTGCACCACCGATTGAACGGCAGGAGGCCAGTCGAAGGCCACCAGGGGACAGGGTGAGATACAGTATGATCTCGAAGAGTCTACAGCGCCCCCTAAATCAACGATGTCCAACACTTTTTATTCTATTGTTAGCATTTTCGACTCACTAGGGACCACAACTGAACGCCAGGAGAGGCCGCCAGGATTTTGCTTTAGCAAAAACCTACGGCGAACCTTCATCCAAGGGACCTTGAAAGGAGGCGAAAGGTTCATCAGGCTTATAGTTCTTTGGGACAGAACACAAGAAAATCCAGAAGGCCTTAAGTGCTTGAAGGGTAGGAAAAGAGATATGAAGACCATCAACTACAAATGGAGGGTATATATAGGCATGAATAGCGGTTTGTATCCTGAAGTCTTGGGAGCGTGCGTATCCCATAGCATCAAGGAGTCCAGCGCGAATTGCACTGCAACGTAAATCTCGCAGTAAGCACTATGTGAATCTCGAACCATGCACTGCACGAATCTCGCGACACACATTGCACGATGAGACGAAGCAAAGGCCACCTGGCACCAATAAGGCAGGAAAGATGTAACGGTTGCAAACGAGTACAAATATTTAACTACCCGAAGCAAGCCATTAAAGTCAGGGAGGGAACCAATGCATGTCACATCAGCTAGCAAACATACCCAGTAGGGTAGCCCTAGTACCTAGCATGTGGAAAAGGCAAGAAGCACAAGGGGCACCCTTTTCAAGAAGGAAGGATATCAAACTATAACAATTGAAGTAATGACGTGAAAGTTGAGGCAAGTAGAGATTCCTTTCAAGACAATCGTGGAAAACAAAAAGAAGAAAAAGAAGAAGAGAAGAACAACAAAACAATCACAAAGCAGAGCACACGACAAAGAAATATACTGGTTTATTAATAATCAGCCACCTCGGCGCCCTCAGAAAGGGCTGTAGGGGCTTCGTCTTCAGGAGGAAAGGCGTTGGGGATCATCTCTAGACCTAATTCGCCATCATGTTCAAGAGCAGCGGGATCGGGCTTTAGCTGGTGGAGATTGATGGCTTTCAAATGTGCCTCAAGGGTTCAAAGTGGCATAATCCCGCATCTTTTTAAGGCCTTCGATGTATCCATATGCCCAAGCATCATCGTGGATGAAGAAGGCCTTCCTTAACTGGTCGCTTAGGTGGGAAATGACATCTTGCACCTGGAATAGGTTGCTTTACAGGTCCTTGATAACCACATCCTGTGAAGCTACCCTTTGTTGAGCCTCCTCCAACACTTTCGATACCCTCTTTGCCCTCGTCTTCTCCTGATTAGTAGTGGTCTGAGCAGCCGACAGCAAGTCCTCCCAACCCTTCAAGGCAACCAAAAGGGATGAGCACTCCCCTCTCCAGTGGTTTGAGTTGCTGGGCATTGGAGTCTCAATGACCCCTCAGTTCCATGCCCTCCGCCTGAAGTTGACTCAGCGACTCCTCTAGCATTGCCACCAAGGCGGTTTGCTTGTCAATAGAATCTTGGGTCGAGGCAGCTTGCTCCTTCGCTATTGCCAACTTTGCCTCAAGGCACCTTTTCCCTTCCCTCTGCCCACTCACGCAGAGGAGAGCCACCTTCACCATGGAAAGAAGTTCCCAATTCTTTGCCTTGGCCATCTCCTGGCCACTCACAATGAAGTCGGCCAACATGTTTGCTCCCTATAGCCCACCAAGGTAAATGCCAGAAGAGTCAAAAAGAGGAAAAACAAGCAAATGAGGGAAAAAGATGAGCTAAAGGAAAAAGAACCTCAGAGAAGTAACCCTGCAAGGATCCAACCCCTCGCTCTAGGGCCTTCGCCCAGGCTTCCCTAGCTTCAAGATGGGTGGATGCATCGATGAGCTCCATCGGGCTATCCATAGGAGGTCGCTGCTGGACTGCCCTCGCACTCTCAACTTTGCTCCCGACCTCCTAGACCGATCCAACAACTAAATGATGGGGTGGGTCCCCCAATCACGGGTGGTTGCTCCTCCTAGGAAAGGGAGCATTCCTTCTCCTAGCATGAAACACGCAGCCCCCTTCTTTAGACCTCATGGCAGCAATTGCATCCTCCCCAGTGGCTAGTAGGATGGCCGCATGAGACTCGGCTCCTCTTCAAGGAGCCTCCTTGACCAATTCCTTGGCAAACGTCACTAGAAGATCAATAGCGATAGTAATGGGTGCGACACCACCTACGAGACCTTCACCACAAAGAGACTTGAGTTAAGGTGTACTCTCTTTGGAAGAGCTAGAACCTTCTGCAAAGTCTCTGGGAGTAGCCCCAGAGACTTGGTCCCCGGCCATGGAATGGGCAGTGGAGGTAGAAGACAGGATCATCTCCACGTTAACCTTGGGAGGCGGCTCAACCAAGGTTGGTTGACGAGGGACCTTCTCCAAAAGGGCTCCCCAAGAAATGCATTTCGAGCATGTTAGCCCTTTGAGACAAGCCGCACGGCCCCACGGGCGCGACAGGCACCATAGGATCAACGACCAACACGAGCTCCATGACTAAAGCTACAGTTGGAGAAGTAGCAGCTGGCACATTGGGGCCGGTGGGGTTCTCTCCCTCCAGCCTATGTGTAAGGCCTGTGGAAGACACTCGATAGGCTAGGCACCGAGCAGGAGTTGTGGATTTTGGCCACTACACGTCGATCGCCTTCGACGATTGACCTGGAGGGGGCTGGGGGTCGCTATCAGCCTTAGCCTTCACTGCACGAGGTTTCTTCCCCTTACCTTCGAGGGGGAGGTTGGTGGAACACTTCCTTAGCAAGGCAGCAGACAGCCGAATGGAAATACCATGGTTGGCCTAAATGGTGTGAATAATAGGAGAAAGGTGCACTGCAATGTTCTCCTTCTCAAGAAGAGCCTACAAGTGGACAACGAGAAGGTACTTTTCCACACACTCCTTGACGATGGCTATACTGCGTAGCACCTCGAAGTGGCTGTTGGTTGCATAGCCTTGTCACTGGAAACGACACCCCAACGAACCCTGATGGGAAACTCGGCACGATTAATCTACTTGATGGGGAATTCTCATCCTCGAATAGACACAAAGAAGAACTTTCCAATCCAATCCTTGATTTTGTGATATCACTGCTCCAATATGACAAGGGCATTTATCGTTGCTCCAATACGATAAGGGCATTTATCACCCTGAAGCTACAAATATTCCTGGCACACCTTATAAAATTGTGGGTCAAGAGGAATTCATGACACGTCAAGTTAGCATGCTCTGGGTTAGATTTCAGCAGCGCATGCCATCACAAAATGCAATAGCACATCAGGATCCGTCAAGCGTTTGGGTGAAGTTAGGAGGAAGCCAGCCCTAGATGGTCCAAGACTTCATGAATGGGGCAAGGAAATGCAACTTTAGCCCATAGGAGAATATGTTAGAGAAGAGGGCAACAAGTGAGGTAGAGTCGTCGACATCGACAGCCCTTTCCTATGGCCCGAAAATCTCATAAAACACCATGTCTAGGACTCTGTAGGTAGAGATCAGCGACAACAAAAATTTGCAGGAAGCCTCCGAGTACTAGTGATGATCGGCATAGCCCAGCTCTAGAGTACGAACCTCGGGCAAGTCTTGCTTGCTGAAGACTGTAGGTTTATCGGATTTCATGGTAGCTATTGGAAGTAAGGATGAGGAAAGAGACTAAGAAAGGGAGGGGGTGAGCAAGAGGATAGGGACGCAAGAAGATGGCAAATGAAATGAGAGGAGAACAGCCAGAATGAGATGAACCTTTTATAGAGAAGCAGCGGTTAGCTTTCCAACTTCCACGAACTGAATGTTGGAGTGGAGCAGTTTGAATCCAGTGGAGATGCGGCACGACTAAAAGTTGAAGAAACTGCTTGACAACCATTAATGCAAAAGGGACAGAATGGTAGCCACCGAGTGCAAGAACTCAACTGTTGGGAAACGTGCCAGTAAAATTGAAAAGTGAAGTGTTGCATGTCGAATCAAATGACCAAAGGGAGACCAAAGGCCCGACACATGAAGAAACCAAAAGGCAAAAAGGCCATCCCACTCGGGAGGGAACAATACCTAGCGACAGCGGCAGCTTAAAGACATGAAAGGAGAGGAAAAAAAATTCTCATCAGACCAACTCGATGAGAATTGGTAGGGTAACTGTAAGAGAGTTTTTCTCCTGGCCCGAGGGGCCCAGGCAGACCGAACGACCCACTAGCCCAGGTGTCGGTCTATTATCTTGAATGCGTGGGAAACCCACCATAACGCAAAGGAATGAGGGACACGACACCTTGATGGAGTGTAACCCCATATAGCCTTGAGTAGACAGGTCGGCTCAGATCACGGGGATCCCATGATTCTCTTTTGGATGGAGAGGGAGAAGCCTAACGACGTGCATCCCTTGGTGGAACAAGGAAGAAAGCCATGCCGCATTAAATGTACCACTCTAGAGAGTCACGCCGCATTAAAGGAGCATGACGGAAAGAACTGTTGAGGGGACACATCCCCTTATGCATGCATGGGTGTCCGACCCCAAAAATTAGGTATATAAGACGATCCCCAAGTACTATGAACCCTTTGCATACTTGCACCAAACTCTAAGATGAAACTGACTTTAGCATCGGAAACTCCCCGGCTACAGTATCGCAGTGTTTCCTTTATGTCTGTAGGCCTAAGATTGAAGACTCGAGTTGCTTAGAGCCTAGCTCAAAGGCGTACAAAAAACAACGTTAACACCTTCTGTGTCTAATCTCTATCATGATAACCTTGTTGAGCTTCACCATTGAAGCAGCTCCTACTTACGCATCTCAATATTGCCCAAATGCAACTCTTTTCACTCCCAGCAACACTTACCAAGCCAACTTTGATTTTCTTCTCTTCGCTCTTTCTTCTAACTCCACCCCTCCCAAGGGATTCTACAGAGTGAATACCGGAAAGGACTCTCCCAACCTGGTCATCGGCCTGTTTCTCTACCGTGGTGATCTGACCCCAGACCTCTGTTTGTAAAGAAACTAAAGCAGGGCTTTGAAGAATTCTATTATTCTCATTATATTCAACAGATTACAAGAGGTATATATATACATAATTATAACTGATTCCTATCTTTATGCAACATTCTAATTTGAGTTTGACAGCTACATTATTCAAAAACAAATCCGCAGGATCACTGCTCCTCATCCCTTATTTGTAGCACTGATTTCGGCAAGTGATGAATGCGCGCAGGTTTGCTTCCTGATTTTCAGTGATATTAACTTGATCCTCTACACTGTCAAAACTGCATCTCTACTGCAATGGAAGATGTAAGGAAACACTGTCCGTTTGACAAAGTGGCCCTTATCTGGTACGATGAGTGCACGCTACAGCACTCCAACGAGTCCGTCCTGAACGACCTGGTACCATTTGTTCATATCGCCAGCAGCAACTAGAGCGTCGAAGAGCAGGACCGCTTCAATAGTTTGTTGTTCAGCACAATGAAGTCGTTGGCGGCACGAGCGGCCAATTCTTAGTTGGACAAGAAGTTTGCGACTGAGGAAGTTAAATTTACCAGCTCACAGACTCTTTACGCCCGGGCGCAATGCGCGCCCGAGCTCTCTGTCGAATAGTGCATGACATGCTTGGAAAGCGCCATCGGCTTTATTCCTCTGTGCTGCGCTGGAATAAAGGGCGGAAAGCTTCTGCTTCCTAGCTCTAATATCAGATATGAATTGTACCCATTTTACAATCATATTGCTGGACTTCCTGTTCCAGGTAAGGCATACAAGTAAGTTCTTCTACTTGAAAAAGAAATTAAGTTCTCCAACAAATCAAGTCTGGGCATATAATAAATAAAATGAAGTGTGTTTTATATACCAGATTTCAAATAGAATTTTTCTTTCTCACCGTTTGTTTGTGTAGTTGCCATGGAAATTGTATCTGCAGAGTCCTTGCAATTTGACTTGGCTACAATTGAAGCTGCCACAAACAATTTATCTGACGATAATAAGATTGGTAAAAGTGGTTTTGGTTCGGTTTACAAGGTAAGGATATTATTAAAAAACCAATTCATGTACATATATTCTTAGGGTATTCTTTACAACAGACAAGAAAAAGCAGTCAAGAGGCTATCCAGAAGCTCCGGGCAGGCTGCAATAGAATTTAGAACGAGGTTGTGCTAGTTGCCAAACTTCAACATAGAAATCTAGTGAGGCTCTTAGAATTTTGCTTGGAAGGAGAAGAAAAGGTACTCATTTACGAATATGTGCCCAACAGAAGCCTTGATTACTTTTTATTCGGTTTGGCCATCTGAACTCATGCCTTTGATTTATTATATATTTTGCCCAGTAGATTGCATTATAAGCATTTCTCTTTAAATAACATGACATCTCCAAAGGCAGTACCAATGATTGGAACCACTTTACCAATGATTGGAACCACTTGTCATTAACTTTTTACAAGTAGAATCACTGCTTATAAGACGCTGAAAGTTCTAAAAGTAACGAAAGTAAAGTTTATAACCTTTCCATGAGTTAAACTCTGTCATCATCTCTATGATAATTACTTATTTCTAATATTTGATTTTGCCAAAATTATAGCGACGGAAAGGCAACGGCAATTGGATTGGTCAAGCCGTTACAAAATTATAGGAGTGATTAAAGCCGTTACAAAATTATAGGAGTGATTGCCAGAGGGCTTCTTTATCTCCATGAAGATTCTCGGTTTAGAATTATACATCGTGATCTCAAAGCTAGCAATGTTTTATTAGACACGGATATGAATGCAAAAATTTCATATTTTGGCATGGCAAGGATATTTGTAGTTGATCAGACTCAAGCAAATACAAATAAAATTGTTGGGACATGGTTAGCAGTCAATCACTATATCTGTCTTTGCATGATCTGAATTGTCAGGTTTATTTATTGTCATATAGAATGTGGAAATTATTGAGAAGGAAAAGATAGGCTTTCCTTGTTTCAGAGTTCTGTTTGAATTCATATTAATATTTAATGGTGATAAATTGATCCATGAGCTTCCTCCGATTGCCAATCTATTTTCTGGCGAGGGCTGTATGAAACCTTTTGTGCATTTCATATTTTAAGCTGAATTCAAATTTTACTTATATGATCCGATTGCCAACCTTTTGCCAATCTATTTACTTATATGATCGCATTTCCAAATTTTACTTGTTGGATTTCCTTAGTATAGGCATATAACTTCAGCATTGGTTTGTAGTGGTTATATGTCTCCAGACTACGCGATGCATGGAAGATTCTCGGTGAAATCCGATGTGTTTAGCTTTGGGGTCCTACTTCTAGAGATTATAAGTGGAAAGATGAACAACTGTTTCTTTCAATCAGAACACAACGACGACCTCTTAGGCTACGTTAGTATGGATCAGGCTCATGCTTCAATATTGTGTTAATTTGTGAATACTAGTATAGGTAATCCGCTTCAAGTACTGAAGCAAAAAACATAATTGGGGTGAATCTAATACTGCAGGTTTGGAAAAAATGGAAGACCCTTGGAATTGTTGGATCCAACTATTAGGGGTTCGTTCGCGAAAAATGAAGTAATTAGATGCATTCGTATTGGATTATTGTGTGTTCAGGAAGATCCAACCAACCGACCTACAATGGCAGCAATAGTTCTCATGCTTGACAGTCACTCTGTTAGCCTCCAATTACCTCAGCAGCCAGCTTTTCTACTCCGGAGTAGGCAAGGAAGAACATGCCGTCAGATTTGGTGGAGTAGGCACCGCTCAATTTGACCAGATTCAGTTTTTTTTTTTTTTTTTTTTTCATTTTTTTATAATATATTTAAATATTTTTAAAAAATATCAAAATATTTAAAATCACTTCTTTAATCATGAGATAAATAAATAAATAAAAAATTTTGTGACCAGCAGCCACTTTGAGGGAGCATGGAGAGAGGGAATAGTAGTGTTTTCCGAAAGAAAAAGATTGTTGACCCACACGCGCACAAGTAGATCGAAGTTGTTGTTGTTGACCCGCGTGTCAAGAGTCTCCAATTGCATTACCCAATCACCCATGTCCGCGAGATGCACATATCGCTGAAAGTCTTGAGACCCAAAATCAAAACAAACATAAAATTTAAGAATCATTGGGAGTAGAGCACCACCAAAATGCCTTCTTTGAAATATCCAGTCGTCTTTTTGTCTCTCCTCGCGATTGCCTCCCTTAGTCTTGCCAGTGAAGGTGCAGTACCCACTGTAAGTGGTCACTACTGCTCGAACTCACCTTCTTCACCGTTAAGGGCACCTATGAATCCAAACTCAACTCCGTCCTCTCCTCTCTTTCCTCGAACGCCACACGGGCCGGTACCAGGTTTTACAACGCCTCTGCCAACGAGGACCCTCTTGACATGGTTTTCGGGCTCTCTCTCTGTCGGGGTGATGTCAGCATCGCCGTCTGTCAGGACTGCATTGCCTCCGCGACCAAAGAGATATTACGGCGCTGCCACTTGGACAAAGTTTCTATAATATGGTACGATGAGTGTGTCATGTGCTCATGGGGCCAGTTGTTGGTTGCTTATTATTTAATTTGTTGTTTGCTTATTATTTAATCTAGTAGAGTCAGAGTCCAGTTGAGTTTGGTTACTTTAATTATTTGGGTCCAATAATTGTACGTGGGCATTAGGTTAAGACTTGTTCTTAATCCGTTAGATTCACAGCCAAGTATTTTGGCTTAAGAATATGTCTTCAGGTTGGGTTGTTAGCTGAATACCAACATCGTGGTTATGCTATTTTTATGGGTTGAGTCTGTGTAATTGGGTCAGTTATTATTTCCAGTTGTATTTAAGTCTTTCATGTTAATGAGAAATGTATCAAAACAGTTGCAATCAATGAGTATTGGAGGCTATGGATTTCCTCGAATTAATCCAACTCTTTCTTTCTAAGCTTGAACTTGACAATTGGTATCCAGAGACTGGTCATTCCAATGGCTGAGGGTACAGGTAGTAGATATTCCCAGCTTGCTGAATCTTTGGCAACTGTCAAACAAAATCAAGAGCAGTATCAGCAAAATCATAATTCTTTGCAACAAGTGGTTGAAGGGCTGGCCCATCAATTAGAAGTGGTTGCCTCAAATGTGGAGACATTGGTGCAGATGAAGACTAAGCATAATTCTGGTGATCTAAAAGGGTTTAAATGATAGATGACTAACCCTTTTTTTGAAGATAATGGGGAAATTCAGACTCGTGCAGTACGATTGGATTTTCCTAAATTTAATGGAGAAGACCCCAGTGGGTGGGTCTATCGAGCTGATCAATTCTTCAATTACCATCAAACCAATCCGCATCACAGAGTCCGATTGGCATCCTTCCATATGGAAGGGAAGGCCTTGGTCTGGTTCCACGACATTGAAGCTGCAGGGGTAATTAGTAGTTGGGAAGGATTTGTACGTGCACTTCAAACAAGGTTTGGATCATCACCTTATGAAGACCCCATGGAAGCTCTTATTCGGCTAAAGCAAACTTCAACCATGGAAGATTATAAGAGCCAATTTGAGGCTCTTTCAAACCAACTTAGAGGACTGGCTGAGTCTTACAAACTCAGTTGTTTCCTAATTGGGTTGCGGGAAGATATTCGGTTTATGGTACGTATGCTTAATCCTTCAAATTTACATATTACTTTTGGTTTAGCAAAAATGCAAGAAGAGAATGTGGCTGCTCTTAGGAGAACTGCAAATCTAGGTTTTGTTCCTACACGTTTGGCGATTGGGCCTCTGAGCCCACCTGAAAAAAGGGTCATTGTTCCGGTCCAAAGATTATCACCTAGCCAAATGAAGGAGCGACAGGATAAGGGACTTTGTTATAATTGTGATGACAAATGGGCCTCGGGGCATAACTACAAATCAGCCCGACTGTTCATTATGAAGTGTGATGAATCAAGTGATGATGAGGTGCCCAATTCTGAAGTTGCAGAAGGGAGTGCGAGCAAGTCTAAGGAGGAAACGCCTATGGAGATAGAACCCGAAATATCCATCCATGCATTATTTGGGTCACCAAACCCAAAAACAATGAGATTCTTAGGGCACATTTGTGGAAGGGAAGTAGTCATCTTGGTTGATACGGGAAGTACACACAATTTCATGGACCCATCTATTATTCAAAGGGCTCACCTACCATCTAATCCAACGGAAGGGCTCTCTGTCAAAGTGGCTAATGGGCAAGCAGTTCGTAGTGAAGGGAGTTGTGCAGCAATACCTCTACATATGCAGGGTAATCTTTATACCATTGATTTTTACATTTCGACTCTAGGAGGATGTGATATTGTTTTGGGTGTTCAATGGCTTCGAACCTTGGGACCTATCCTTTGGGATTTCTCAAGACTTCAAATGGAGTTCTCAGTTTGGGACAAACCTCGAAGACTACAAGGTATGTCACCAACTGGTATCTCAGTAGTAGAAGGAGAAAAATTTGGTAAAGTTTCTAGGCAAAATAAAAGAGGACTAGTTATTCAGCTTTTTACTTTGAAAATTCTGATTTGCTGTCCATTGAAACTTCTGTTGAGCCACTAATATATGACCTTCTTAACCTATATCCAGAAGTGTTTTCAGAACCCAAAGGATTGCCCCCTACTCGAAATCATGACCCCATATTGTATTACAGTCAGGTGCAAAACCAGTTTATGTAGGGCCTTATAGATACCCTTACTTTCAAAATTTTGAAATTGAAAAAATAGTCCATAAAATGTCACAATCTGGTATTGTTCGACCTAGCCAAAGTCCATTCTCATCCCCGGTCTTATTAGTAAGAAAACATGGGGGAAGTTGGAGGCTTTGTGTTGACTATAGAGCCCTTAACAAAGAAACCATTAAGGTTAAATTTCCTATACCTATAGTTGACGAACTTCTTGATGAACTTCATGGATCAACCATCTGTAGTAAGCTAGATTTAAGGTCGGAATATCACCAAATTAGGGTCCACCCAGAGGATATACCTAAAACAGCCTTCCGTACCCATGAAGGCCATTATGAATTCTTAGTAATGCCCTCTGAGCTTACCAATGCCCAGGCAACCTTCCAAAGTCTTATAAATGACATCTTTAAACCTTATTTACGAAAGTTTATATTGTTTTTTTTTTATGACGTTCTTGTCTATAGTAAAAACCTTTCTGACCATGTTCATTATTTACAAACTGTTTTAGACATTTTAAAATAGCACCAACTTTTTGCAAAAAAATCTAAGTGTTGTTTTAGATGTATTGAAATTGAGTATCTTGGTCATCTAATATCAAAAGATGGAGTACGAGCTGATCCTACCAAAATTGAAGCAATGCTTAACTGGCCCTTTCCTACCAGCCTTAAATCCCTTAGATGATTCCTAGGTTTAACTGGATATTACAGAAAATTTATTAAAGGATATGGACTTATAGCAGCCCCCTTAACAGCCCTTTTAAAAAAGAATTTCTTCCAATGGACCGAATCCGCAAAAGGGACCTTTCAAGATCTTAAACATGCTATAACTAGCCCTCCTATCTTAGCTTTACCAAATTTTTCTATTCCTTTTACTATTCAATGTAATGCTTCTGGTATTGGTGTTGGAGCTGTATTAATGCAATAGGGCAGGCCCTTAGCATACATGAGTCAAGCAATTCATGGAAAAGCCTTGCAACTATCTACCTACGAGAAGGAGTTGATGGCATTGGTCTTAGCAGTGAAGAAATGGAGGTCTTATCTTTTAGGACCCAACTTTAAGATACAGACGGACTAGCAGAGTCTCAAGTACTTGCTGGAACAAAAGATGGGTACTCATCTTCAGCAAAAACGGATTACCAAACTTTTGGGATATGAGTTTGTAGTAGAATACAAACAAAGGAAGGAAAACAAGGTTGCTGATGCCTTGTCCCGAAAAATGGAAGATCAAAAGGAAGGGAAGCAATCTGCTGTTACTGCACCAGCTAACACTTGGCTGGAACAACTCAGAACCAGTTGCAACAGATTATTAAAAAGCTGGAACAAGGAAGTCTTGCATCCCAAAATTATAAACAAAGGGATGGATTATTATTTTACAAAGGAAGATTGTACATTCCAGCCTCAAAGGAGTTGAAAGAACAAATTCTTCATTTGCTGCACAGTAGCCCACAATGAGGACACTCAGGATTTCACAAGACCCTCCATAGAGCTAAGTCTGAGTTTTATTGGTAAGGAATGAGGAAGGAGGTCAGAAGGTTTATCAAGGAATGTGATATATGTCAGCAAAACAAGTTCGAGAATATCCACCTGGTTGGATTGCTGCAACCATTGCCAATTCCTACTAAGGTATGGACTGATATTTCCCTTGATTTTATTGAAGGATTACCGAACTCTGAAAGCTACAGTGTTATTATGGTGGTAGTGGATCGGCTGTCTAAGTATGCTCACTTTATTCCTATTTCTCATCCGTACATTGCCTCAAAGATTGCTCAGGTGTTCGTAGCCAATATGTTTAAATTACATGGGCTACCTAATTCTATTGTTACTGATAGAGATCCTACTTTTACGAGTACATTTTGGAAGGAGCTCTTTAGGCTGCAGGGAACCACTTTGAAATTTTCATCAGCTTACCATCCTTAAACGGATGGCCAGACAAGGATTGTCAACAAGATGGTTGATCAATATCTGAGGTGTTTCTCGGCGGACAAGCCAAAGGGATGGGTTAAATGGTTTCCGTTGGCTGAGTGGTGGTACAACACCAACATTCATACCTCTACCAAATTATCCCATTTTGAATCTGTCTATGGTTACTCGCCCCCAAAATTAATTCCTTATATGCTAGGAACCACACAATTCTAAGAAGTAGAAAATACCTTGAAGACCAGAGACGAAATCATCCGCATCCTTCATGCAAATTTGCAGTTGGCACAAGACAGAATGAAAAAATTCGTAGATATTAGGAGGACTGAGAGAAGCTTCAATATTGGAGATTTGGTTTACCTTCGATTACAACCGTACAAGTAGCAATTGGTGTTGCAAAGAAGGAATTTGAAATTATCTCCAAGATTCTATGGTCCATATCGAGTGCTGGAGAAGATCGGTACTGTTGCTTATCGGCTTGAGCCTCCTCCTGAGGCAAAAATACATCTGGTGTTTCTCGTATCTTGCTTAAAAGAGAAGTTAGGAGAAAGGCACCAGCTGGTTGTTACTCTTCCACCAACAGACAAGGATGGAATTCTTTGACCAGAACCAGAAGAAATATTGCACAGGAGGTTGAAGAAGAAAACAAATCATGAGGTGACCGAAGTACTGGTGAAATGGAAGGGGCTCGATGAAGATGAAGCATCTTGGGTGGAATATTCTACCTTAGTCAACGAATTTCCTATCATTTAATTGGGGAGGGGCAATGTCATGTGCTCATGGGGCCCAGTTGTTGGTTGGTTATTATTTAATCTAGTAGAGTCAGAGTCCAGTTGAGTTTGGTTAGTTTAATAATTGGGTCCAATAATTGTACGTGGGCATCAGGTTAAGACTTGTTCTTAATCCGTTGATTCACAGCCAAGTATTTTGGCTTAAGAATAGGTCTTCAGGTTGGGTTGTTAGCTGAATATCAGCGTCGTAGTTATGCAATTCTTATGGGTTGAGTCCGTGTAATTGGGTCAGTTGTTATTTCCAGTTGTATTTAAGTCTTTCATGTTAATGAGAAAGGTATCAAAACAGTTGCAATCAGTGAGTATTGGAGGCTGTGGATTTCCTCAAATTAATCCAACTCTTTCTTTCTAAGCTTGAACTTGACATGAATGCTTGTTACGTTACTCCAACTAATCCATCTTCACTACTGTGAGCAAAGTGCCTGGGTTATTCCTGATACTGGAAATATCCAAGAGGCGGACAGTGAACGCTTCAGCCAGTTGTTGGGCACCACAATGAATTCGTTGGCGACGCGGGCCTCGAATTCTCAGTCGGGAAAGAAGTTTGTGATGGAGGAAGAGGAATTCAATAGTTTGCAGATGCTGTACAGCCTGGTGCAGTGCACACCGCATCTGATTGTGTCCGATTGCTATAGATGTTTGCGAAGTGCCATTGATATTCGTAGTGGATCAAACTCAAGGAAATACTAGTAAAATTGTTGGTACATTGTAAGTTTATAGTCGCCATATCTGTTTTGCATAATAACGGTCATTTTAGTGGCATTCTTCATGTTAGCAAATGCTAGAAAGTGAAATACATGGTTACTTCAACATGCCTACTCATGGTCTGACTAGCATATTTCGTGATGCTCTATGTGCAGAACATTATCCCCTTAGACAGATTAGCTTGGCAAATAGTCCCCATATCTTTTTTAAATGATCTAAATCAACAAAATCATTTTATTATTGTTTTCATGTTAGCATGTTAGGAAACTTATCAAATGTTCGAAAGTAAAATGGGTGGTTACTTCAACACTACCAATTCATGCTCTGAGTGCAATTCGTGATGCTATCTGCAAAACATTATCCCTTGAGATTCCTTGGCTTGGAACACTCAAAATTGCATAAATATATTAGCACGATCAATTTTCAATTAAAATGTCTTTATCTTTGTGATTAAATTGTTCTTTTCGTACTTCCTTTGTAGTGGTTACATGTCTCCAAAGTATGCAATTCAAGGGTGATATTCTATAAAGTTAGACGTGTTTAGCTTTGGAGTCTTGGTTCTAGAGATCATAAGTGGACAGAAGAACCGCCGTTCTAATCAATCAGATCATGCCTGTGACGCCCCCAACTCCCACGTACAGACACGTGGAAATCGAGGCGTCAGGATGATGACAACACGGGTCACACATCCCATCTCCAAGTGCCAAGTATGTGTATATGCAACAAGTGTATAATAAAATCACGCAACGGATAATAAAAATCTTATAACTAAATACCAGAATTTTTGTTTAAATACAAACTTGTTTAAAGCACACATAATAAAATATTACAAGTCTCAAATATCGTTTCAAAACAAAATTGACATAAAAACTAATAGAGATAATTTTTAACATGAAAGACTCCAAGTCAATAATCTGGCGGAACCGCTTCCTTGGGCTCAGCCTCCTCCTCCTCAACCTTTGCATCAAAATCTACGGTACTAAAATGGTGCTGCAGGTAAGTAATAATCCAAACCCCACAAGATAAAAATATATTACACTTAACAATATGCATGAAAATATGCTGAATGCACATGTCCTAAAATCCACATTTTTGCACGCACTCCAAAAGTCTCATTTGGCCCCAAAATATAATTCCTTTAAAACTCACACCAAAAGTCACATTTGGCCCAAATCCAATTTCAATTCAATATCCAATTTATCTAAATGCACCATGACCTCCCCTAGGGGTCATCCGCACACCCTGGCTCCCTTCATTACACCACGGGTAACGACCATGCATGTGACTTCGTAACAAGCGATGCCTAGTTCCGTACCCAGCGCGTACGTAGCCAAGCATCCTCTAGCCCCTGCCAGCAAAGGGGCCACGGAGTCGGTACGAGAGCGTTACCATACTGTCCGCTCTTGTTGTCACCCAACGACAACCCAGGAGACGTCACTCAGTAAATTATGCTCCGAGTGACCAGAGGAGCTCCACCGAGATAATGCCCCATCTTGGCTTGGGGTCATGATGCACACGCACCCGAAAATCCATTTAAGCATGAAAAGCCAGTTTTCATAATTTGACACATGTACATGTATGCCATTATGCGAAAAATCTAATTTTTCCTTTTTAAAACATGAACATGCATGCTCCATGCAATGCACATCTCAAGACACATTTTATCCAACAAATCTCAACATTAACAATAAATAAACAACTCCGTCCTCAAATCCATCCGACACTCGACTCCTCGGACTCAGTCCGGAATAGCCAACCAATCAATGAATTTATTGTAAATGCAATAATATATTTAAATCTAAAATGAAGTTTGGAAGATACTTACAGTGCTATAAAATAATTTTTGAAGGATCAATGAGCTGCAAACAGCAAAGAAAAAGCAACGTAACAGTGTAAAATATACTGTGGCCATGGGTTGTAAAATAACTACTTTTGAATGGGGACGATCCAAGGCTTGGGATTGATAGGAAATGACCTAGAGGTGTTTATGAAGCTAGTGGAAGTGAGAGTTGGCCGTGGGTGGCAGAGGAAACGGCGATGGAAGTGAAAAACGGCCGAAACGAAGTTGAGCTCATGGGGGCTGCTCTGGCAACGGATCGGAGTTAGAAATGGGTGTTTTAGGATGGTAAGAGGTCGGTGATGATGCTGTGAAGAGATGGTGGCCAGAGGTGGAACGATGGCGGCGCTGGAGCTCAAAAACGCCGCGGCTTGGAGGAGTTCGTGGGGGCAAATGGAGGCTTAGATGGAGGTGACATTTGGTGGGGATGTTCACCGGTCGAAGGGGAAGAAATCTGGGTGGGTGGTGTGCCACGGTGGCGGCTGGTGGCGGTTCTGGGCTGTTGAAGGCAAACGACAAAAATGGAGGGGGAGAGAGAGACGCACGCGGGAGGGAGACAACTGGAGGAAGAAAGAGAAGAAAAAGAAGGAAAAATAAAAATAAAAAGAAAGGAGAAAAAGAAAAAGAGAAAAAGAAAAAGAGAAAAGAAAAGATAGGGAAAAGAAATGAGATCCAATCCTCACCTCTGGAGTCCAGAAACTGATCCGTTGAAAGCAACTTTAAAAGTTATAAAACGAATAAAATAATTTAGACACTACATCTAGCTAAAATATAATAAATAACTAGTAAACACTAACAATAAAATTTTAAATTAAAAAATAAACTAAAATAAATTACACAGCAATTTAAACTCAAAACAATAATTAATATTAAGAAAGCTCTACAAAATAATTTTCACAGCTAAATAAATCCAATTAAAGTACGATAATTTAAAATAAAAGAATCAATATTTTAATTAAATTAAAATACTCATTCAGTAAAAATACACGTAAAAATGGAGTATCACAATGCCGATGACCTCTTGAGTTATGTGAGTATGGAAAAGATATCATAAGTATATGTTGTTTTATTGGTACAGGAGGCCATGAACAAAGAAAACAAAACAAAATCAAATTTTCATGAATTACTGCAGGCTTGGAATCAATGGAGTGGTGGGACACCCTAGGAGTTGTTGGATCCGGCTCTGAGACATTCTTATTCAAGAAATGAAGTTATCAGGTGCATCCATATTGGGTTATTGTGCGTTTAAGAAGCTCCAGCAAACCGACCTACAATGGCAACAATAGTTCTTATGCTTAACAGTTACTCTGTTACGCTACCATTACCTAAGCAGCCAGCATTGTTGACATCGAAGTAGAGCAAAGCTGGACAAGCCAACAAAGGATCTGGGCTCAGATCAATCTTCTTTAAGTAAAGTAATTTCAGGGTCTGTTAATGAAGTACCGCTTACTGAAATATACCCTCGATAATGTGATTAAACGAGGTGTTGTCCAGAACCAGTTGATGATGTTATGTTAGTAGTTGGTGGAACCTGTACTCTAATTTGCAAACCCGAGGAACTCAGAAGAGTGTTGGGGCGTGGACAAATCATTTCCGTTGTTACGCATGTAAGACAGGTAAAGTAAGAGAACCTAAAGATTTGCTTGAAAAGGAAAATTCGCAAGAAAACAAATCTTGCCTTGTCGGACGATATTTGTCATTAGCGGATGACATAGAAGCACAAGCACTATATTAATCGTGACATATCCAGGGTCTATTCTTCACCTTCACTAGATGACATCGTGTACGTCCAATAATCGTTTGGGGCGTACAGATCTGTCAAGCTTTGGGGACGCTTCTTCCTAAATTTGAAATGAAATGTTGGCAGTCGAGCCATATAGCTCAAGTCCACATAATTCATTGTTCGACTGTGCATTTTCCTACTTTGACCGTTATCTTTGTCACGTTTCTATTTTTATAGAACTCCAATTATATAGATTAATCTGCATATTGTATAATGAATTAAGCTTTGTGGGTTACAAGAAAATGCAAAATCCAGTCTTCTATAAACAGAGTTTATATAAAGCCTGTACTAGGAACACATCATTTCTTCCTAGAATGCCGATCCTATCATTTGTTTTTTCAATAGCATCACATAGCTGCGAAGGTAGAAGAGCAAGAGTGATGCCTATTGGTCGTGATAATGGGCGGCTTCAAACACTGCAAGCATTTTATATTAAATTTGTGATTGTATCACATTGTTTTAATGAGTTTGAAAGAGATTTTTGTTCTTGATGAAGTGTATCTTCTGACAATATTGAAATTTGGTCGGGTTAAAAAATGGGAATCAGATATGGATCAGGATTGATTCATGGGCAATTCAAGAAGTTGAATTGAGTGATTCATGGCAATTTTGAATTGATTATTTTAATGTTGATAAAAAGTATTAATAAAAATTATATAGTGTCACTCAGGCATTTTATATCATTTATAAAGAGTATAAAATATGAATTTATTGACTAGTTTTAATAAAAAATATAATATGAATTTAAATAGTTTCAATAAATGTCATTTATGTATTTAACCTCAATTGTCAAATCTTTTTTTTTTTTTTTTTGTGCCTCATATATGAGAAGGTAAAAACCATTAAGTTATAAACATATGGTAAATGTAATATTTTTTGCACAATCACAAATTTAATACAAAATACTTATTCATTTCCTAAATTTTTTATTCAACTAAAGAAAATAAATAACTACACATTTTTTCTGTCAATTTTTTCTGCAATTCCTATTGAATAGAATGATGAAAAAGTCAATATATATTTAGTGCTGCCATATTTTTATATAATAAATTTTTTAAAAAAAATAGTTGTTAGACAATTTAAAAATAATTACAACTTTTTAATTGGTAGGAATCGGTTCAAATCGGTTTGAATCAGCTTAAATCTATCGATTGAAATGATTCAATAAATTATTAAAAAAGTACAATAACATTGATTCGATTTCTTACTAATTCAATTTAAATGGACTGAATCAAATCGTTTTTTCAGTTTTGTTATTATGAACTCAACTTATAAGCATTCGATCAATATCCAGAAAACGAATTATTTTCCTTCCACTTGCGTTCGATCAGGAAGGTCAGAGCTCTTGTTTTATATCTTCTGCCGGGCGGTGGCAGTAACTTAAAATAAATGAGTGGCCCCATGGATGGGCTAGTGGCTGATCCTCCCTTCAACCTCGTTGGAAAAGTATACACACAGTCACACACATTCACCCTAGGAGCCATTAAGGTCCATGTTTAATTAATTATCATTTAGTATATAGATATCATTATTATTTTGGCTGACTTCTCTTATTCTTCTCTACCACTAACGTCTTAATCATTTGTTCCTTTGAAAGTTGCAAAGTATACATTGTGAAGTCCATCGTCAATGTAGAAATTAAGGAACTTTATACATATATATAGGGTCCCTCTACAAGGACTATGGTGTGCATCGATAGATTTATATATTTTATATATATTTTTTAAATATTAAAAAAAACACACAAAATACACAATCGCTGTACACCACCATCGGAGTAGACTTAATTTTCCCTAAAACTAAGGTTGTAGCCTTCTCTGACTCTTGATTCAATAGCTATGATCGATTCATCTGATTTGCTTGCACCCAGAACCTAAATCCAACCAACATACAAAGAATTATCAAGTCAAAATCACAAATCATTTTCTCTTACAACGAAAAAGAAATTCTCATAGCATTAGTACAAGAAAGACACCATCCCCGTCAAAGCCCGAGACTACTACAATAGGATGAGACTAAAGACTTGCTCAGATTCTGAAATTACCTTATAATTAACAGCCTTTTATGAATCTCTAGTACAAAAACAACTGACGCAAGGTAACATTTGAAGAGCATTTTCTCAAGTATGATACATGATATGCCTCTTCAAGTTACAACATCATGTCAATTGTTTTCGTCAAGGGAGGCAGTGCTGTCATTTCTGTTGTGATTTGGGAAAAACATGAATTAAGTACCTATCGATCGAACAAATTTATAATTTGATGGCGACTCTGCAAATCTAGCATTAATATATGTATAGGATAATATAAGATATATATTTCGCTTAATTATTATCACCTACATCCACTTATACACTTATAAATGTATGGGAAGCCCCAAATGAGAGGAGAACTACTGTCGTTAGTCTTTACGGTCACATGCAACGCATCCATATTTTAAATAATTTTTGAGTTTTGCTACATACAAGCACAGTTGAGCACTAATTTGTGTACCAATACTGATTTATTCATACTTAAAATTTAAATTAACATTGTTTTTAATAAAATCTACTTTTTGATCAATCACATTATATTGGTGCACAGATTAGTGCACAATTGTGCTTACAACTATATTTTTCCTTTTGAATCGAGTACTCTTTAATTAGAAAAATATGACCTACTACATAAAAGTAAATTTCTTCGAGTCGATATCACTGTTTTTAAAAAGTCTACAGCTTTGAATGTAGCTTGTAGATTGGTTTCCTTGTTTTATACATTTTATTTTCTTCATTTTCTTATAATATTCTCATCATTTTTCTCCAATCCCTAATTACTTATCGAAATTTAAATTCATTATTTAAAAAAAAGCTCTGAAATTTTGGAGTACTAGAACAGCCAAAAGTTCCATTAAAAAACAAAAAGACTAACTACAACTTCATAATGCTAACTACAACTTCAGTTTATGAACAAAGTGTTGGTTTTTTCTTTTCTTTTCTTTTCTTTTTTTTTTTAACATTTGGCTTGGTGTTGATCAATATATTAGATATTGATATCGATTATAATTGATGACTGATCCTAAAGGTGAGAAATAAAAGCGCTACCATTTATCTCTACTTTTTTTTTCCCCTCAAAAAGACAATAGAAACACATGATTGGCAAATCAAAACTTGGTGTAAATAAGTATAATATCTTAGAGTAAAACTTTCAACCAAATAATTGAAATACTTCAGGATTCTTGGCTCTTTTATACAAGAGATCGAATAGATATATGTTTCAGAAATTTACGTACGTAGTAGATAAAACGTGAGGCAGACGAAAGTAGCACTACAAAAAAAGTTAGTATTTGCGGCTGAAAACATTTCCGGCGGGTAAAATTCAGCCGAAAATAGACCATTTCCATTTTTCCAAGTTTATTATCTGTCCATTGTGAAGTGCCGCCGGAACAAGTACTTTTAGCGGCGTTTTATGTCGCTGTAATAAGTTTCGACACAATAAGTTTTTTATTGTGGCAGAAGAATGCTTATTACGACGACCTATATACTGCCGCAACAAGTCTTTAATCTGTTAAATGGTGGGAAAACTCCCAACCGGCCCGCGCGTTTTTCCTTTCCCCTAATCCTTTACCGATAGTGAGACTCAGTTCTCTCCGTCGTCTCACTGCCGTGTGCCGGTTGCGTACGCCGTCGATTCAGCTGTTGTGCCCTCTCGACGCCGGTGAGTCTCTCTCATGTTTCTCTTACTCTCCGAGCTGTCTCAACGATGTTTCTCTCTTGGTACTTAGGGCTTTGTCGGTCTGTTGATTTTGAAATGGCAAAATATTCTGTTAAAGCACTTCTAATTTCTGAAATCGTCCTCTTGATTGTAATGCATTTTTGTATAATATATACAATGTAATCGTATAGCCTCTTGATTGTAATTTCTGAAATCATATAGCCTCTTGGTTTGAGTTTCTTCTTTTTAATGTTATTCTTCTGGTATTTGCTTCATTTACTTTTTAATGTTAGTCAGAGTGACCTGTTTACAGCATTGAGAGTGATTGGTGTGGTGAATGTTAAGAAATCAAGGGGGATGAGCGCATACCAGTCTTGTTATGCATATGAGAGTATTTGCCCTTCAAGATGGGTTAGTTGCACATATCATTATTCAACTTCTTTAATGGGCAGATCATTTTCTTTTTGATAAAAGCTATGGCCATAGCTATTAGGTCTCTGAAGACACTATAATTCTTCAGAACTGTGATAAAAAATAAATGTGCACTTGGGCTATGCCTATTATATTAATACAATTGTTTACTTATCAAAAAAAAAAAATCCTAGAAGGTCTATATCTAATTTATAATGTAAATGCACGAACTTCATCATCTCTTTTTTCAAAGGATTTGAACTCTTTAAGATGCACCCATGGAGTTCCTTTCAAAGTAAATGTGTATTTAGATTCATGCTTTAAGCCACCCAGTTGTTCACTTATGCTAACTTTCCAAGGTCAGGAATTTCACTTGTTTTGATCATTCTCCAGAAATTCGTGCTGTTTCTGTCCTTTACTCATGTCAGTCCTATGTAAGGTGGATTTTTTCATTTCTGTTGCCAATTCTAGATATTTGAATGTTTCCATTTCAACCTTGTAGTGTCTGCTTTTTAGCAATATATGCATTGTGTTTCGTTGCTCTATGAAATTGGCAAACTACCTGTTCTTTCGTTTTATCTATTTTATCTGTTTCTTCTGTTTTTATTTTATTTTAATTTTTTTGTGCTGAGTTTTTTTCTCCTCGATTAATTTTGTTGGAGAGTATGATTTCTACGGGATAGTTTTCTTGACAAATGACCTTATATTTTTTAACTTCCTTTCTTTTATATCAATAAAGGGATTCTTGAGAAGAACCATTTAATGAGACAAATTCAGTCTACTAAAGTATGGCCTGTGCTGATGTTTTGGGAAGAGTCTCAGAATGAGGTAGATCAAATTTGCTCACTATCATGGAAAGCAATAACTCACTTGTTTAAGTGCGGTTCCTTACCAGATTTCTCTCTAGGTTTTCTAGGAAAATGCAGTTTAAAGAGTGAGAATTTAGGGTGTTTCCCTCGGCTACCTGACTCCTCGTGTCTCTCTCATTTGTGTTAAGTTAAGTATGCACTACATTACAATGGAGTGGAGACGGTAGGTGGGCCCCCTTGGGAGGGGGGGTGGGGAGGGTGGTGGTTAGAGTCGGTTTTAATGTGGCTGTATGATTTCTTGGACCTAAAGGAGATCACTTCTTGTTTGAAATGGGCTACAAAAGGTGGTGCCTAAGCTACTGCAACAGGTAGTATGAGTGTATTGAGCTCTAGCTCTGGACTTGCAGCATATAACATCAAGAGATTAGATTTGTGGATCGTTGAATATATCCTACACTAATAGCAATGGGTGTGCAGACTTACTACAAAGTTGGGAGCACACTCTCAAAAGACTTCAGTTAGATGATTGCTGACTGGGACAGAATGCTTCCTCATTTGCAGATGTAATAGGGATTGCTTTTTCCTCTAATGTTGCTTGCTACACTCTAGGAGAGAGACTGGTCAAACTGCTTTGTTAATTAAGCTGTTTCAGTTGAGCCTGTCACTTTCATCTGTTCGTTTCCTTTCCGCTAATTTGAATGAAGCTCCTTTTTATGGTAAAAAAAGAAGCTAAACAAACTAGCAATATGCTTTTTTTTTTTTTTTTTTTTTTTGTATCTTTTTGTTTTATTTCTTACATTCAAAAGATTCAGCAGTGGATTGGGCAGCTAGTCAGAGTGACCCGTAGATCCAATAGTTTAGACAGTTTCCTATTGAAAACCTTGCATTTCCTTATTTCCTACCACCACTTTACCACCTGCCATTGCCATTGTACAAGTAGGTAAACTTGATAGATGTTTTTCCCATTGTACAGGTTTTAAGCATTCAAATGCTGAAAACACATGCGCCTTCTAACATTACATATCATTCCAACAATTGAACAGGGGATTCTATACTAGAAACTGAAAACATTTCCCTAAACACAGATGTTGGGAATTAGTTTTTTATGCGAATCTTCACCACTCTTTTTTATCTGTGTGGTTAGCAGGTTCTTTTCTTACTGCATTGACATCATATATGCTCTGTTTTTACTAAATAAAAAATAAAAAGTCAATTTTGTTTGTGGGCTATTGTTTTTTCTCAGGACTAATTCCCAATTCTGTTCATAGGCTATTGTTAATTCTTAGTGAAAATATTATTAATACTAGATGCAGTTATATTGTTTTTCTGTTTGCTACCAATACCAAACTCTTTGATCATTATTAAATAATGATATACCACACTGAAGAGCGATGACCAATAACACTTACCCACACGATATTAGATCGCTATAAAACTAAGTATTCTTCTTCAAAATCTCTTCAAGTGGAACATAAATGGCTGTTGGTTTTATAGGACCATATATGGGTGGAATGGAATGATTCTTTAAAGGATCTTTTTCCCAATTTACCAATTTTTAACCTTTAGGTATTTTTCGTTGATGCATCGTTAGTGATGGAAGCTGAAAATCACAACCTTGATGTCAGAACATTTATCAATGACGATAGTAGCGAATCTAGTTCCCCTTACAACACCGAACACGAGGGAAGCACGAAAGAAGATAGTCTCTCGACGGACGAAGAGGCAAACTAGATGTTCATTTTTTCTCAAAGATAATGTTGAACTTTAGCTGAATGTAAAATTTTTTCTCATAGATAATGTCGAACTATTCATTCTTTTTCTATTGATTATTGTTATTTTCTACATCACCCATTAATTGCTTTAGTACTCTATATGGTTTGGATGTATAGCCACAAATATTTCCATGCAGGTCAGTGCATAACATGCCTTTAGCTGGAAGAGGTAGAGGTCGATCACATGGTGTATGCTATGGTCGAGGGAGATCTTCCTGCGAACCAAGCGTTAGAGGTAGAGCACCCGTTGCTACATTGAATCTTAGAGGTGATGGCATGTCAACCTCAGATGACTCAACCGTGCCACCAGATGTCGTCCCAAGCACCGAACCGCAAGAGGGATTAGTACCGCCTACCCGAAAACGTGGACGAGGAGCCGCAAAGAACCTCGAGTTTGACAAGATTCGAAAGTTTGGGCCGATAGCGCTAACCATAAAGGATGGTGAGACATCACCATGTTGTGAAAACTATACAATATTTACAAGTAGGCTTACATGGTTGGTGAAGCACCATGTCGACCTGAGTCACCCGAGCTGGCATGATTTACCAGATAATGAGAAAGAAGAGTTGATTGCTCGTGTCCGGGTAATATAACACAAACTCATATTAGCACATGTTCCAGTGTATTTTTAGTTATTATTTGTGTTACCAGATAATTAATGTGTTTGTTATTTGTCTCTTGGCCGACTTTGTCCTTGACTGGACGAAGAAGAATCACCGCGATACAGTAACGAAGACACTTAGGAAGAGGTTCAATCATATTCGGTATGAACTTCACAAAATATACAAGAGTTACAAGACGAACGAAGAAGCTCTTGCGAATGTGCCAGAGTTGGTGACACCAGCTACTTGGGTGAAGTTATGCGCTCGATGGTCAAGCGCGGAATTTAGGGTAAATCTAATCGATGTTGATTGTGCTATTTTTTATATGTTTATGATCTACTTGTGTTAATACAAGTTTGTGAATTGTAGATGATATCTGAGAAAAATAAAAGTAATAGAGCGAAACAACAAACAAACCACACGGCTGGACGAACCTCATTCGTAAGACTAATGCAAATGAGGGTACGAATTTTATTCAGATTTGTACATGTAAATGTAGGAAGTAACATATTATTTGCTGATTTTAACCGACAAATGGTATTAATCCCTGCTTGTATTTGTAGTCTGAGAGTGATGAGCACCTTATTGATTTCTTTAAAGAGGTGAGGTGGAGTAAGAAGAAGGGTAAATTTGTGACTCCAGCGACGGAAGAGAAACATGTGAGTGACTTTGAATGAATCCGTGTGTACGTATTATTTACCTTGTAGTTTTGAAAGAATCCATGTGTACATATTAACGTGTGATTTCACTTCCTTGAATAGAATGAAATGGTTGCCAAGTACTTTAAGTTAGAGCCTGAGAAGCAGACTAAGGATGTTGCTGCATCAATCTTTAGGGAGGTACTAGGCCACAGGCCAGGGTATGCAAGGGGGTTGGGGGAGATGGTTATCCCTGAGTCATCTAGACAGAACACTGCAGAAAAATTTGCAGCATTAACAGAACGTGCAGAGAGGCATGAGAAGGATGCTGAGTATTACAAGAATCAGTTGGAAGAATTACGGGGGAATGTAGAGAAAGTGTTGGCGAAGCAAGCTGAGTACGACAAATTATTAAGTTCATACATGGAATCACAGAGGCAAACCCAAGGAGAGTCTCATAGAGAAACTCAAGGACCTGCATAGGCAATTCCTTTTTTAGTCAATAAGTTTTTTGTGCGGAGATGGATTTGTGCCTTAAATGTCATAGAAAAGTGTCTCCTAGTATAACTTTTTTGATTATTAGATATTTGGTGTTAGGTTGTATGTTTTGAAAGGGTTTACACTGACTTGGAGCTGCACACAGTACAACCTTCACTGTGAAGGATTTTGATGTGGAAGTCTGGTTTTGCAGTACTTTGGTTTCTGTAGGCTGGGACCAAATCAAGAAGTGGAAAAGGTGCATATCTATGATTCTCTAACCTTATATATATATATATATATATCTAAAATATTAATTAGTCCCCCTAAATATTGCTCTTCTTTTTATCATATCACAGAATTGCATTTTTTTGTGATTTTCTAAGTATCTCAATAATTAATATTGCAGTTTAATTATACTTCTTAATTAAGCAACATTTAAGAATAAATCATATTATAGAACACTGAGCTCATGTCACAAGTGAAGAAAAGCATGCATGCACCCATTTTCTTTTGGTTTATAATGGTTTTTAGGTTTTCTAATTTTGTAGTTGCAATTTAAATTTTTGTTGGGCTTTGGAAACTAAAGAAAAATTTGTGAATCTAAATTTTTGCAGCTTTGAGATCAATGAAAGAGGCTTCCAATTTTCAGATGAAGAGATATAACTTTCGGTTTTGAGATGAAGAAGGCAGCTTCCATGATGATCAAGACTTGCTTAGGAAATCCTTGTTACACAATAAAGATGAGGAGTACACATGTAAACTTACATTGATCTATTAATATGGGATGTTGGGGTGAATTTCAAATAGTCCTTTTTATGATGAATGAATGATATATTGATATATACATGTTGGGAGAATTTGAAACATCTATATCATGTAAACGATTAGTTCATGATATTGTATGTTTATTAGGGAATATGTTGATTTATTAAAAATTTACATGCGTTGGCTATTGTATTTAATGGGGGACTACAGGTGTTTAAAAAAAGAGAGGCCGAAATGGTAAATCTGAATTCAGAAGGAAAACTTTTTGCCGCGACTTATAGTCGCAGCTAATAGGCATATTAGAAGATATTGTGGCGACAAATTGTCGCCACAAATACTTATTTGTCGCCGCAAAATGCTAAGCTTACTCTTATATCAACAGGTTACTAAAACCTTATTCCGACGCACAATTCGAGTTTTAGCGGCCACATTTTGTCGCCGCAAAAAAACTATTTCCGGCTATGACAACTCGCGTCGTGATCTTTTTTTCCTCACTCAACAATTGCGACACAAGAGCGGCGGGGAAATAATAGTCGCAAATAAGTATTTGCGGCGATGTAGAGACTTTTTGCGGCGATTTATAGTCGCCGGAAATAATAATATTTCTTGTAGTGTAGAATGTACGTTCATTGTCTAGATTTTCCATTCAACTTCCCGATTTTCCACAACCAGTGCCACTCAAGTCATGATCAAGATCATGAGCTGTATTGATATTTAGATGCTTTGAATCAGTCATGCAATAAGATATGGTCACGTCGGATTCAGCTGGTCCACTTAAAAAACACGGATGTACGTAGGCGCATCCCACTGCTTGGAATTTTCAACATCGTGCACTTCGGGGCTTGAAATACTCAAGTCATGCAGAAACATCCAAACGTAGACTTGAGGTTGTTCGTCTCATACTAAGACTTTATTCCTCAATCACGCCGATATGAGCAGTAAACGTATTAATTGTTTGCCGTCTCTATTAACAGATATTAGTGCTTTGAGGTTGAAATGTTACAATATTTTACTGTACGTACGTGTAATGCTAGATTTTAAACGATTCACTTGGATCGCAAAGTTGATTCAAGATTCTATGTGTAAGGGAATATTTTCCCTATAGCCGAAGGCCCAAAAGACAAACCCAAGCATGGGATGCCCGGTCCTCGGTCTTGAAGTTGAGGTCTGGCCATGGCCATAATCACGTGAAAAGTTTCCTAAATGCAAGGAAGGAGGGGACACATCACTCTGGTATTCTCCTGCGATGTCTAGCCTCAGATAGCACTGTACAAGTAGGTGGGTGGGAAACGAGAAGAGCCCTTGATTTTCTGATGGCAAGGGAGGAGTCTGACAGCGTATACCTATAGGATAGAAGAGATAGGGAGCCACTCCACATTAATTGTGGCACCCCAAAAACCACACCGCATTAAAGGAATCTGACTAAAGGAAATTTTGAGGGGACATATCCCCCTGACACAGGATATGGGCGACTTTTACTTTCTTTCTTTTTTCTTAATTTAAGAGGTCACATGTATATGAGTGACCCGTTCCCCAGCTTTATTGAAAATAAACCCTCACTTTGGCAAATGAATTCCATGGATACAGGACATTCCAATAAGACAACCTTATTTCCAATCTACAAACTTCCATACACAATTAAGAAACTCTCAAGTAAGGGAGCCCAAGCTTATCCAAGCAAATCCATCCTCTAAGTTGCTGCGGCAAGTCCTTCACATTATTCCAAGCTTATCCAAGCAAATCCATCCTCCAGAATTCAGCTGGAGCGTTATCTTCCCTTAAAGTGTGGCAAAATGAATGATTCAGAGTACTCAGAATATCCAAGATGTCATCCTAGTAGTTTTCCAAGTACCAAACTCCACATCTTCCTTTTTGTAACCAATTAAGTAATACCATACAGTCCATTTCAATATCCACTTCCACAAAGCCTAGACATTTACGGTGCTTAATTCCTTCCAACACACCCAAAAGTTTTGCATAGTTATTTAACCTTGGAGGCAAAGAAATAGAGTAAAGAAAAAAGAGCTTTCTAGTGTGGTCTCGAATCACCCCCCCCCCCCCCCCGGGGGCGCTCGCGGCGCCTACAGAACTTGGGTTTCCAGACTACACCTATTTGAGTTCAACTTAAATCTTCCATCTATCGGTTTCAACCAGTTCACCACTCTAATACATTTGGCCCTTGGCAACACTACAAGGATATGAAGCTCCCGAAGTAGTAACCAATCTATTCGAGACAGTTTCTCCACCTTGTTCATACTGTTGGCAATAGATGACAACCAAAACTTAATATTTGTCCAAACCTTCTCCACTGATTCACTCCTACCTTCCATACGATCCAGGCAGTGTTGGGACCAAAGCCTCCAGCTCACAATAATAGGAAGAATACCCATTAACATGCCTTTTTGTGAGTGGCGCTTAGTCCTTTGAAACCAAGACTAGATATGGTCTTTCTAGTTAAGGTGCCTTACAAAAACAATACCGAATTGCCTTCCACATATTAGCAAAATGTCTCGACCAAACTCACCTGCAAACAACACATGGTTAAGGTCCTTATAGCCCCCTTGCCGACAACAATCACATTTAGAGACCACAGGAATTCCCACTCTTCGAATACGATCATCAACACTTAAGCAATCATGTAGTGCCTTCCACATTATGATCGAGGCTTTCTGGGGTAGAAAATTATGCCATACCTATTCTGACCATCATTTTTCTGGTGCTCAGATTCTCACACAGTCCTGGGCGCTCTTGGATGAAAATGAATCATCCATGCTTTTCGTCCAAACCAGCACATCCTTACCTTCTCTATAGCTTGCCAAGAACGACAAGAGCTCCTCAGCTTTACTCATTCCCACCTGGCGATGTAGTAAATCAATATCTCGTCCACTTTCAATTTTACAGTCAATGACTTTCAGCTTTGGATTAGCCAAGATGGGGAACTAGTTACAGATCGGTCCATCATCCATCCACTTGTCAAAACAAAAGGATACGTTTCCATCTTTTATCAACCATTTCGATTGCTCAAGTACCATTGGGATGCATTTTTGTACAGCTTTCTAGAATCGGGTGCCTTTGTTAGGGCCACCAAGGATAGATGCCCATAGAGAATCCTCTGTCATTATCTTCCAAGCAAATTTTGAAAGGAATGCCATTTGCATATCTTCAAATTTTCTCAGACCAATCCCACCTTCCTCAAACAGGGCACACAATTTACTCCACGCCATCCACTTTTTCTTAGCTTTTCTGTTAGTCTCTCCCCTAAAGAAAGAGCTAAAGATTTGGTTAAGCATATGTAGGGTGCCCTTAGGAACCTGCACCACGACAAGGAGATGTGAAGGCATACTTGATAACACATATTTCAGGAGAGTGAGTCTTCCCCCAGCAGATATAAGCTTCATTTTCCATCCTCCAATTTTTCTCCTTACTTTATTCACCATCTCATCCAAATCTATGGCCTTTAACCGACCAGTAACAGTAGGAACTCCCAGGTATTTAAATGGAAATGTGCCTTCCAAGAAACCCATCGGATAGTGAACATTATCTGGTCGAATGGAAAGGTACCTTGGGTTGTTAGTGGCAACTTGAACATTATCCGGTCAGATAGTGAATGTAGAGGGGGAAGGCTGCGTTCGTGTGTGGCTATAGAAGATTTTAATGTTTGGATCCAAAATTATGGTTTGATTGACATGCCAATGCAAGGCAATAGCTTATCTTGGTGCAATGGTCAGGAAGGCTTAGCGAGGAGCTAGGTGAAGTTGGATCAAAGCTTAATGGATCCAAACTATCTAATCCGATTTCCGCAAATGACTACTCTTTATCTCCCTAGAACTACATCAGATCACTCACCGATGTGATCAAACTGGAAGGCTCTCAAGTTATAATCGGGCCTACGCCTTTTAGATTTCAACAGATGTGGACCGAACATCCTGAATTTCTAAAATTGATAGAGGTGAATTTGCAAGTTTCGAGTGATAGTGTTGGTTTATGGAAGTTTGTGGGTAAACTTAAGAGCCTAAGAGTGGTGCTTCGTGAGTGGAATAAAAAGGTGCTTGGCCGAACTCATAGCCACATCCAAGATCTTGAAACACAGATTGCGAGATTGGAGGATTCACTCTAGATTGAGTTTAATGAGGAAGTTGAGCAATACCTTCTCGTATCAAGTTGGAGATGGATACTTGGCTAGACAGGGAGAATTTACACCTATCGCCTTTGGCTAAGGTGAACTAGTTGAAGGATGAAGACCGAAATTCCAAGTTTTCCCATGCGATCATTAACAAGAAAAAGAATTTGAGCATTTCAAAAATGAGGCTTCTAGGTGGTGAAATGATTCGTTGTCTTGCTGAGATTCATCTAGGGGCAGTGAATTATTTTCAAAACTTCTTGCGCAATGAGAGACAAGGTATACTGCCTAACTTAGAAAATCTTATTTTTCAGGTGGTTCGGGCAGAGGATAATCAACGAATTCTTGCTGTGCCATCTATGGAGGAACTTAGAAAAGCTATTTGTAATATCCCAAGCTCTAGCAACTCAGGGCCGGATGATTTTGGGTCCGGTTTTTATATTGCCTACTGGCCGATTATTAAGGAGGATATGCTTGAAGCTGTGTCTGAATTTTTTCGGGGTGCACCATTACCACGAGCCTTTACATCCTTTTATGTGGTGATGATTCTAAAGGTTGACAAACCATTAGGTTTTGATAAGTTCCACCCTATTTCTCTTTGTTTGGTCTTTTAAAAAGTTTGTTCAAAGATAATAGTCTCTCACCTGAGCCTATTGCTTCCAAAGATGATCTCTATGGAACAAGGTGCCTTCATTCTGGGTAGGAGTATTTTCGGAAATATTAGCCTCACACAAGAAATGGTTCACTCAATTAATAGGAAAGCTGTTGGTGGCAATATTTTAGTGAAAATTGACATGGAAAAGGTATATGGTTGTGTGGATTGGGACTTCCTATTACATGTGTTGGCTTCTTTTGGCTTTTCTTCACAAGTGTGTTGTTTGATTGAAGCTTGTATTTCATCTCATGGCATTCCACTGTGATGTATGGCAAGGCAAGGGGTTTCTTTTAAGGGGGAAAATGACTCCATTAAGGAGACCCTTTATCCTCGTACCTCTTTATTATATTACAAGAAGTGCTCTCTCGTCTTATTAAGTAAAGTAGTTTGGAGAAACGAATTGGTCAATTTACTCAACCCTGTAATACACCTTTGGTTTCTCACCTCATGTACGTGGATGACGTGGTCATCTTTTCTAATGGAGAAAAGAAGTCTCTTTGGGGTCTTATGCGAGTTCTCAATACCTATGAAGAGTGGTCAGGGCAATGAGTTAGCAAAGAAAAAAAATGCAGTTTATTTTTCTAATCATGTCACGGTTGAGAGGAAGCCCATGACCCTCTTTGAGCAATCTGATGACATTTGGCATACACAAACGTAAAAAACAATTCTTGATCCTCATCCTTTAATTTCAATGTAATAAATTGATTACTCATACTACAAATCTGTACCACCACTTCATTACACCATATAATCCAAATCTTCCCCTCATATGATTCATTAGTTATAAACTAATCACACATGAACCGTTGAGGAAAGTTGCGGGCCTTACTGGTAATGGTAAGGTTCAAATAAGGCCACTACTTTCGGCGTATATTTCAAAATCAATTTCTTTAACCTTCTCGACAATGTCCCAACACCTCAATGTTCCATGCAAAATATGATCCAATCATAAATTCAGTTTGGAAGGGAGAGACACCACCCTTTTGGAACTCCTTGATTTCCCTAGCTTCACTCTGCTACTGTTCCTGGAAGTTTCCTTAACCTTAGAATCTGACTTGGTTTCCTTAAGGTCAGCCATCAAGGGATTTTCATCATCATCCCCTTTTTCTAAATGTGGGACATCCACCCAGTCTAGTTCATTCCCAAAGTCATCAAGGGACACTGTCTCAATTTCCACTTCTTCACTCCCTGTCAAACTTCTCACCCCTGATCTCTCTTCACTGAACAGAATCAGCTTCATGGCTGCATGTAACGGAGATTCCCTCAACATTGGACCAGTTCTGCCTCTCGACTTATTTTGCACCTCATCACCTTCTTTCACCTGATTATCATTCTACACAATAGGGAAGGTTTCTCTCACATCTTCCTAGATTGGCACCCCTCCTTTGTCCGCCTCATCAAAATTCTCTTTGTCCACACCATATTCCTGATCACCCTCATTACTCGAAGAAGGCCTATCTTCTTTTTCTTTAGGACCTAGTTTCACATGCACCAATTCCGGAACTTAGGCTACATTATCACACGGCTGTCCTTTCAAAACCGTCATCATGCTTTCAACCTCTCTCACTTTTTCCTTTCCCTTAGGCTCAATCTTTGGCACCTTGGCCAATTCTTAGTCCAGTTTATTCCCTTCTTTAGGCTTCAATATTTTCACAACTTTTTGCACTTTTTTGTCAGGTCCCCCTTTATATCTGCATGTTTTATTATTGTGTCTCTGTTTCTTACATCGAGAGTAGTAGGTAGGCAAAGTTTCATATATAATTTCTTGGTTCCAACTCGTCGGCTGTCCTAGTGCCCTAATCCAGAAAGATTGTAAGGGGGCTTGAGATGCATTCATTTCCAAACAAACTCTGGCTCCATTAGTCCACATTGCACAACTCGTTGCATTACCCCTTCTCAGAAATTTTTCGATCGATGCAGTAAGCATCTTTAACATCGATAAATGATAAAATTTCAGAGGGAGTCCAGGAAGGACCACCCAGACAGGAACTCTAGAAGGTTCATCCTCTTCGTTAGAGAAAGAAGTCCATCTAAATGCATGGTATGGCACCCAATCAATCTCGCAGGCTTCCCTCGAGAGAGCTTTGTTAAAATCATCTGTTGATGCCATGCGAATGAAAACATTACGTGGCCTCTTCATTGTTGAGACAATAGGTTGCCTAACAATACCCTATTGGCTTCGGATGAAGGATATGATGATGTCAATGCAAGGTCTCAACTACATGAACTTCAAGACCAGGGAGAATCGAAATGGTTCGGCAGAGCGATCTATATCTTCTTTGGAAAAAAGAAAACAAACCTCTCCATCTATCACCTTCGGGTAAAAGGACTTCAACCTCTGGTAATGTTTGTGGAGCCACCATAACCATGTCAACAAACAACCAAGGACGACCTGCCTAAGAAAGCAAGGCCTTGGTGGCCGTCATGCAGCCTGAAAGAAAAAAAGAAACCCTAGCAAAGCATTGAAAATTGCTAATATGGAAAGTTCGCCAATATCTTTTTTTTACACATTATTTTCACGCAACGTTTTTACTTAAGTGTTGGTTGCTTTAAACATAACTATTTGTAATTGTGTCGTTTAAGTGTAAGTGATTGTAAACAGTAAAGGCGAAAGGGACGCGATCATATGCATAGGTTCTTGATTTTGTGAATCATTTACAACAGTAACAGGAACGGCAACAAAAGCAGATTGAGGATGCTATTGTGGTTCTGGTTCAGCAACAGGAAACAACAAGATTGGAAAGAGAGAATTAGGATATAAGGTTTTCTAAATTATTGTAGCAAATTTCTAAGATTTCTTACAATGCTCAGTCGGAAGTCAATGGACATAATGCAAGAAATGTACAAAATCCTCATCATTTGGGAGATGGTGAAGGACAAGAAGGATGGGGGAAGTTTACTGTAGAAATATGGGTGAAAGACCCAATATGAGGGGAATCAAGCTATATACCTTGTTTAACTGCTAACCAAGTAGTTAATGAGGTTCTTAAGATTCAAGATTAGATTCTCTCTACTCTTAAGCTTAACTGGGTTGCTGCTCAAGAGAGGATGAAGTTTCAAGCTAACAAGAAGAGAACTGAAAGGGAGTTAACTGTGAGAGATTGGGTCTATTTGAGATTGCAGCCTTATAGGCAACAGTCATTAATGGCCAGAAGAAATTTCAAGCTCTCTCCTCATTTCTTTGGACCTTTTCAAGTTGTTCAAAGGGCGGGATAGGTTGCTTATAATTTGGGATTGCCTCTAAATAGCTCTATTCACCAGCTTTTCCTATTTCTTGCCTTGAGAAGAAATTGGGTCAACATCACTCTCTACTGTCCACTTTACCTTTAGTGGATTTGCAAGGTGAATTGGCACCTAAACCTGAAGCTATTTTACAACGTCGAAGTAGGCAAGTTCACAACAAAGTAGTAGCTGATGTGTTGGTTCAATGGAAGGGGGCTAGTGTTGATGATGCAACATGGGAGCCTTATTGGTATTTGCGTGACAGATTTCCTCACCTTGTGGGCAAGGTGATTTGATGGGGAAAAGTATGCCATGGGTTGCGAAATATGGGAAGATGGACGAGATCACAGATTGAGGCTAGAATGAACAATGGTTAGGGTCTTCGAATTATAGAAGGAAGTCGACAAATAGTTAGAAGGATCAATATGCAACATTTTTACTTAGGTGTTTGTTTCTTTAAACATAACTATTTGTAATTGTGTCGTTTAAGTGTAAGTGATTGTAAATAGAATGCCGTTGTTTCATGATTGTCATTTAAGTCATCAAATGGCTTAACTTTGATAATTCTGTTGTAGTTTTCACAAGCTATTCATCTATAAGAGGTAGCCATAAGTTGGAAATGTTAATTGATAGTTCTCTCTCTTTCTCTCTCTAGTTCTCGAAGAATTCTGGAGGATGATGTCCTTGAATTACATCAATTCTCTATTATTGTGATAAGGGCCCATTACAGTAAGGCTCGAAAAAAATTCGATTCAAACCAATTCAGCATATTCAAATTAAATCGGTAAGAAGCCGAATAAATTTTAGTGAATTGTTTTAATTGTTAATTGAACCGCTTCAATTGATTGATTCAAACTAATTCTAGTCAATTTTGGATCGAGTTTAACTTATTCAAAATTGTATTTATCTTTATATTATTTGAGTTTTTTTTTTTAATTTCTTGTACAAAATATTTTTTTTAATAAAAATATGATATAATTAAATATATATATATATACGAACTTTTTCATCATTATATTCAACAAGAACCGTAGAAAAATTGAAATATGATTTATCTAGTTCTTTATTTTCTTTAATTGAATAAAAAAATTGGAAAATAAATGAGTATTTTATATTAACTTTATAACTGTGCACAAAATATTATATTTTCCGGGTGCAATATATAAATTATATATTTATTGAAATTATTTAGATTTATATCATATTTGTATTGAAACTAGTCAATAATTTATATATATTTTTTTTACATGTTATAAAATGGTTGAATTGCATTATATATAATTTAATATATTTTTTTATCAATATTAAAATAACCGACTCAAAACTTTCATGAATCGCTGAATCGTCCATTACCTGATTTCGATATTTCGGGCCTTGGGACGGAGGCACTTTAGGGTAGAGATTTGGACCAGAAAACTTGAGCGGCTTTCGTGCGAAGGAAAGGGGCGAAGTGATGCTTCTTTGGGCTAGAAACGATGGGAGAGCAAAAGGGAAAAGGAAACGAGGGGGAAATGGAGATGCCACAAGACGATGGGGAAACAGAGAGAAAAGACAACGCCAGAGCAAGAAACCGATGGAACAAGCATGACTTCGATAGGAGCAATGAGAAAAAATCGAGGGTAGTGAGAGAGAGTGTTTATGAACGGAAAAAAAATATTAAACAATGCTTTTAGTGGAGCTACAGATGCCAGTCAAATGTGACAGAGTAATAGGATTACTATAACTCAAAGTTACTATTATAATGTAACACATTTTTATGTAATATTAGCTACTCGATTGATTTTATTTGTATTTGACTAATTCAATGAGGATGTTATGATCTCTTAGTTAGGTATCATTAAGATAAAAATTAAAACGAAAAATGATAAGTGAAAGGAAAGTTCTGCTCCCATATAGGAGAATCCTTATCGAACAGCAACATTTTTATTTTTATTCTTTTTTCAACATTTTTTAAAACTATTTAAATATTTTTTAAAAATAAAAAAACACAAATTTATTTAAAAATACTTTTTTAATCATGAAGTGAAAAAAAGAATTAAAAAAAAATAAAATACAATTCGGTAAGAAATTAAGAAATTTCCGTGGGAGTACTATAAGTATAATATCTTAGGGTAATAGGATGGTACGACAATTGCTCGTTGCGCTTCTCAAACCGCTCCATGTTTGGCGTTCAGGAAAGTGCTCCTAATTACTTTATGTGGAACAAAAAGAACGTATCGGATGTAGATGGGTATAGTTTAGTCCTCAAGAACCTATTAAGTGGCATGATAAGTGATGCTGCATCAGGAGTTTCTCTCAAGTTTGCGACGAGGACCTCAGTCGCCCCCGCCTTTAGCAGTGCACTCCCGATTTATCGGAGCAAGACTGCCGTGATTGTTTAGATTTGATTTATGCCCAAATTCCACTTTTTGGTCTTGGACAGGCAGGTGCGAGAGCATATACGCCTAGCTGTAATTTCAGGTTTGAGACATACCCTTTCTTCGATGTCGCAGCTGTTGTGCAGTCGCCGCATCTCCCACCGGTGCTGCCTCCTCCGTTGATAAAAGGTACGGTAATGCTTATGTACCTCCCTAATTCCTTGAAGTAGTATCATAATTTCTTTATTTTTTCTCCTAGGGTTATGGATATGTGGTGTGTTTTTATCTTACATAATGATAAGAGTCGGGAATTATTTTAGAATATTCTCGTAGTGGGATCAGTACTTTTCTTTTTTCACATACATGGGGAAGTAAATTAAATCTTATTTTTCTTTATATGAGATTTTCATTTTTTTTTTTAATTTTTAAAAAGTCCTCACAATAATCGACCCCACAATTGTTTTGGTGGAGTTCTCATTGTTGACCCCAAAAATATTTTTAACAGGTGCAATAATAAAACTGTCACAATTTTACAAAATCATATACGTATATCCAAGCGAGTAGAATAAATGAATGAGGATTGAAATTCAGAGATTTTGAGAGTTTTAATAATGCTTTATTAGCTAAACAAGCATGGGGTATTCTGCAAGAGCCACTTTCATTAGCATCTCAAGTTCTTAAAGTTAAATATTTTCCTAGAACAAAATTGTTGAAGGCTGGTGCCAGACCCTCTTTTATTTGGAGGAGTATTTGTTCAGCTAGGAACCTGATTGAATAGAGTAATATTTCAAGGATTGGCAATGGCCATAGTACACTCATCTGGAAGGACAGGTGACTGCCCATTCCCTCTATTTACAAGGTCCAATCTACAATGCAGGTTCTGACTGAAGATGCAAAGGTGGCTAGTCTTATTAACAGTACAAAGAAAGAGTGGAAATTGGACTTGGTGAGGGAGGTATTTGGAAAGGATGAAGCTCAAACAATCCAAAAGATCCCTATTAGCTCAATTGATGCAGAGGATAGACTAATCTAGCAAGGAACAAAAGATAGGGTCTTCACTATGAAGAGTGCTTACTATCTTCAAAATGAGCTAAATGCACTAATGTTTCGCCAATCCTCCTCGGTTATTAAAAGGAAAACAGTTTGGACTAGCTATTGGAGTTTTAAAATCCCTAATGTAGTGTTGACCTTTATATGGAGAGCTTGTCTCGAGTCATTGCCCACAAGAGTAAACTTGGCTTAGAAGCGGATTTGTGAATCTCCTAAGTGCCCTGTGTGCTTGAGTGAGGATGAAACTGTGATCCATATCTTGTGGAACTGTCCCTTTGCTATGGATGTGTGGAGCCAAGGCCTTTCTGGTTTGCATAAAAGTTCTATTAGACTAGGAAAGTTTAGTGACTTTGTTGAGGCACATATCTCAACTTGTGATTAAGAGATTATGGAATTATTTGCTATAATAAGTAGAAGCATTGGGCAGAGAAGGAACCGATTCATCTTTGAGAACTCCTTTACTCATACATTCACTTTGGCTCAAATAGCAAAGAATTCGCTCCAAGAATTCAAAGTTGCTCAACAAAAGCCTCATGCATCTTCTCGAGGGATAGTAGAAGGCATTGGTATATGGAATCATCCTCCTCTAGGTGTGATCAAGATTCATTGGGATGCAGGACTAAGTGAAGGTAAAGGAAGGGTAGGTTTTGGCATAGTGGCCCGTGGGTCTCAAGGTAGAATTTTGGCTTACAAAAAATTTTTAAAACAGGTTTTTTTATCCTTTACTTGCAAAAGCTCAAGGTGCCTTCTACGCTGCAGAGTTGGCTATTGAATTGGGGAACAGTACAATCATATTAGAGGGTGATTCTCACACGATAGTCAAAGGACTAGAGTAACATCAGTCTACATATGATAGAGTGGGTATGGTTCTTAGTGATACAAAGAGGAACTTCCCCTTTAGCTAGCTAGAAAGTAACTTTTGTAAAAAAAAATGGTAATGCTTATTCTCATAACCTTGCAAAAGTAGCACTATCACTTCTAAAGTATGTAGTTGAACAGGTTGTTAATTAAGATACTTCGCAATATGTAACTCTTCTTTAAGTTCAATGAATTTAACAAGATTCCTCAAAAAAAAAAAGAAAAAAAAAAGAAGAAAAAACGATCAATGTCCAGAAAGTTCGAGGCAGGTCAGAGCTCTTGTTTTATATCTTTCGTGGGGCCGTCGCAGACTCGCGGTCAACTTAAAATAAATGAGTGGCCCCATGGATGGGCTAGTGCCTGTCAACTCCGCAACCGCGTTGGAAAAGTATACAATTACACATACTAGGTGATGTTAAAGAATAAATGAAATGAAAATATTGTAATAGTAATTAGTTGATTTATAAATAATAAATTTTTCTTTTAAAAAAATTGAATAAAAAATATTATAAAATTAAATTATTTTGAAAATATAATTTTTATTTTAAAATTTAAAAAAGTTATATTATTTATTTTTTAAAAGTTTAGAATAATTATAATGATTATTTTAAAAGAGTTTAATTTGTGTCTTAGTGATGTTTGGATAAGAAATGAGATTTGATGAAAATTATTTTGGAACGTACCATTATCCAAGCTAGGAGCCACTAATTAAGGTCCATACATGCTTAATTAATTATCGTTAGTATCTAGATATGATTATTATTTTTGCTTACTTTTCTTATATTTATTCTTATTATTTGGCTTACTTTTCCTCGTCAATGTAGAAATTAAGAAACTTGATATATGATGCTAAAACTATTAATCCAACTACCTACGCACCATGCAGACCACGGATATATATACAAATCAGCATTAATTTGCTTCTGCTCGAAATAGCTGTAAAAAGGAGCCCAATAATAATTTATTCATGACTCCAATTAAACAGCAAATATTTGTTCGATCGATCGGAATATCAGATATCACTTGCATATGTACGGAAACAGTGCATATGCAAGTGATGCTTAACCAAAGTAATTTTAGAATGGTAAGTGAAATGATCAATTTATTATTATTATTATTATTTTAGAACTCTAAATGGAATAGAAAGTAATTTTATAAAATTCTTAGAAAATAAAAAATAAAATAGAATATAAAGATGAGAAAGGGAGAAGGGGAGAGAGACTTTGAAGACTGTATATTTGGTATTGTCAATTATATTTGAATCGAAAATAATTTACACAATATTTTGACAACATTTTGCACAAATATGTTTTAAATGAAGGGTATTTTTGTAAAGAATAATACTACATACAGTAAATAAATAAGATCGTGAGTGTACAACATGTAATTATTTTGAAAAAGTAAATAAATACGAAACTTAAAGAAAAGAAAATTAATTTTTTTAATAGTTGATTTTACTTTTTTTCAAAACGATTCTATAACGTTTATACATTTTACAATTGTCTATAATATTACTCTTTTGTGATGCCTATTAAAAGTAACAGAGAGGGTGGGGCCGGGATAAAGACGGAACCCTCCTGCCCAGAACCTCTCCGGAATTGGCAAATTGCTTGACGGATTAACACTTCAGCGAGAAGACCCCTATTCTGAGTTTCCAACGGCAAATGTTTTTATCTTCTTTTACCCACACGGTGGGAATAGTATTTCCTTAAGTGAAATGATGAAAGCTGTAAAAAGAGTAGTGGTTGGAGCCGGGATAAAGACTGGAACCTACCAGGTCCCACCTGCCCTAAACCTCCTCGGAATTGCTTGACAGATTCATTGACTTCAACAAGAAGACCCCTATTCTAATGGCAAATGTTTTCACTTTTGATCTTCTTTTGCAGTACACACACAAGCTACTTTTCCAGCAAGCCATCTCATCGTTTGCAATAAAACTTCAAGGCTGAAATCGATTCATACGACGAACAGACATGTTAATGGTTTCCTCAGGAATACTTTTCTCCCTGTTCTTGATTTTTGTACTAGTTTATCAGGCCACAACCCAGCCAAGTTTCATATACCATTACTGTTCAAACAACACTGGTAAATATACCAGTAAGAGTACATACAAGGCGAGCCTCGACTACGTCCTCGCCAATTTCTCCTCTAACACTGGTATTGACGGCGGGTTTGACAGTTATTCTTATGGACAAGACCCTGACAAAGCTTATGCGATCGGATTCTGTAGAGGAGATCTCGAGCCAGACGTTTGCCTTAGTTGCCTCAATGATTCTAGAATTGCTCTCACACAACTTTGTCCAAATCAAAAGGAGGCAATAGGATGGTACGACAATTGCTCGTTGCGCTTCTCAAACCGCTCCATGTTTGGCGTTCAGGAAAGTGCTCCTAATTACTTTATGTGGAACAAAAAGGACGTATCGGATGTAGATGGGTATAGGGTGGTCCTCACGAACCTATTAAGTGGCATGATAAGTGATGCTGCATCAGGAGTTTCTCTCAAGTTTGCGACGAGGACCTCAGTCGCCCCCGACTTTAGCAAAATATATGTTCTTGCGCAGTGCACTCCCAATTTATCGGAGCAAGACTGCCGTGATTGTTTAGATTTGATTTATGCCCAAATTCCACTTTCTGGTCTTGCAGGTGCGAGAGCATATACGCCTAGCTGTAATTTCAGGTTTGAGACATACCCTTTCTTCGATGTCGCAGCTGTTGTGCAGTCGCCGCATCTCCCACCGGTGCTGCCTCCTCCGTTGATAAAAGGTACGGTAATGCTTATGTACCTCCCTAATTCCTTGAAGTAGTATCGTAGTTTCTTTATTTTTTTCTCCTAGTGTACTCATGGATATGTGGTGTGTTTTTATCATACATAATGTTTTTTTAGTGGGTGCAAAATTTATCTGAACATCATAAATAAATTAATATAACCTGATCTTATATTTTGTAGATATTTTTTTGAAGAAAACTAATTACGCTGTAAGTTTTCATATTTTGATAGCTCTGCGTAAATGCTCTGTCCCTAATCATTAAAGCAAAAGTTTAAAATGTTTTAAATTTGTCCAATTTAATATAAGTTTTTTTTACACAAATAATCTGAATTTTGACCAACATTCTCATCGGCCAAATCAAGGAGGATGCTCTTAAAAATATCCTATTTTGGTTGACGCGTCCCATCGCTAGGAAATCAGGTTGTTGTTTCCAGGTTTGTCCTCATCGAGTGCAGTCTCAGTCAAGCGTTTGAATAAGTAACTCATAGATTTAATTATTAGTCAAAGTGAGATTAAGCATACGAAGGGCACAACTCATCATGTAACAATTAATTAAATAATGTAGCAGTCTTATCGGACTTCTCCAGGGAGTTTCCTACCAACTTCTCCATAAATTGCTACTGTTGCTTGACACGTTGACCGGCAGATTGGTCGACCCTGTCAAGAGTACCCCTTGATCAGTATCAACCTCATGCAAGAAAATACAAACTCAAATAAATTCAAACCGGATAATCCATCTAATTAGCTCACACAGAAGTTCTAGAAACTTCAATATTCCTCTTATGTTATAACAAACTTCTTTTAAGTTTATCTTTTTATCCTCTGCGCACTCACTAACTTGGTGCTTATATAAAAAGTGCAAGACTCATTGTATTTTTAGACAATTACAATATATTCTATTACAATATTTAGAAGATGTCTATCTTTGTTTTTACTCTGTTATTATGGTATCAGAGCTGCTAAGACTAGCAGTTTCTCTGATCCTTTTCTACCATGACCACAACTCCTTCTTCCACCCCCCATTTCTTCTTCTTTTTCACATTTAGTTACTGTTAAACTTAACTTTGAAAATTTTTTACTCTGGAAGGTACAGATATCAACTTATCTTCGAGGCCAAGACCTCTACTCATATGTCGATGGCACTCAATCTTCTCCTCCCCATATGATTTCCTCTGGAGAGAATTCTACTAAGAAGATCAATCCTGCCTATCTCTCATGGCAGCGAATTGATCAATTTGTTTTAAGCATTCTGTTTTCGTCTTTAACAGAGTTCATTATTGGTCATGTTATTACTTCAAAAACATCACGAGACCTCTAGGTCTTGCTTGAAAAAATGTTCAGGTCTCACTCTCAGGCAAAGGATTTTCAAATCTGTTTTCAGCTTACCAACTTGAGTCGTGGTGAACAATCTATTTCTTATTACTTTAACAAAGTAAAAATGTTGGTGGACACCCTTGCTACCACAGGAACTCCTCTCCCTGATAAAGAATTTATCACATATCTTTTAAACGGTCTTGGGTCCAACTATGAAAGTTGTGTTACTTCCATCACAACTAGATTAGACCCAATAACCTCGAATGAGCTCTATCACTTACTTCTTGTTCATGAAAATTGTTTAAGTCACATTGTTCAAAGCACAAGCCTTCAAACCCCTTTTGAACCATCGACAAATTTTAGCTCACATGATCAACGAGGAAGAGGTGCCTATCGTGGTAGCCGTAATGGCTGTGGACGAGGCAGGTTCCCTTCAAATGGTCTTCACCCATCTCCAGTAACCAAAATTCCCAACCCAATCGACCAACCTGTCAGGTGTGCAACAAGTGGGCCACGTTGCCCTCCAATGCCATTTTCGCTTTGATCTTGCGTATCAATATGATCCCCCCAGATCATTCTCTACAAATTACACATCACCTTCAGCCATACCTGATCCCACATGGTACCTTGACAGCGCTGTCACTCATCACATTACCCATGACCTATCTCCGCTGAACCTTTCATCCGAACCATACAGTGGCACTGAACAGATGCGAGTTGGCAATGGAACTGGCCTATCAATTCAAAACATTGGTGATTCTTCACTCTCTCTCAACTCTAGTTCTTTTAAGCTTCATAATCTTCTTCATGTGCCCTCAATAACAAAGAATTTGGTCTCTGTTTTACAATTTTGTATTGACAACTCATGTTTTTTTGAATTTCATGCTACCCACTTTTTGGTAAAGGACAATCGGACCAGCAAGCTCCTTATCAGCGGTCCAACGCGTTACGGCCTCTATCTTTTTCCATCATCTCTTGCCTCTGCATCTCCATCAGCTCACATTGGTGAAAAGGCCTCTATTGATTGCTGGCATCAAAGGCTTGGTCATCTGTCTCGTGAAACCATTGCTCGCATCTTGCGCACCACCTGCTTGCCTTATTTTCCAGACCCTTCCTTTTCATGTTCTCAAGGTCCTTTGGCCAAGGCCCATCAGTTACCTTTTAAATTGGGTACTACTTACTCGATTAAGCCTTTAGACATGTTATGGGCTGTTGTATGGCGCCCGACCTCTTTTGTTTCAAGAAATGGCTTCAAGTATTATCTATCAATAGTGGATCAGTTTACTAGATTTACCTGACTCTTTCCTCTTAAAAATAAATCTGAAGTTCTTAATGTTTTTTCATCTTTTATTTCTTTTGCTAAACGATTCTTTAATTCAAAAATCATTTATATCCAAATGGATGCAGGGGTAAATTTCATCCTCTCACAAATCTTTGCAAAAACCTTGGCATCACACATCGATTTTCTTGTCCTCACACACACTAACAAAACGGACTTGTTGAACAAAAACATTGACATATAGTTGAAACTGGTCTTGCGCTTTTAGCTCAAGCCTCTCTCCCTTTATCTTATTGGGATGATGCTTTTGAAATAGCCACTTACCTCATTAATTTACTTCCCACACCAATTTTGCAAAATCGTTCACCATATTTTATGGTGTATTACAAACCCCCTGATTATTCATTTTTAAAAGGTTTTGGTTGTGAATGTTGGCCAAATTTACGTCCTTACAATCATCATAAACTCAATTTTCGCTCTTCCTCATGTCTTTTTCTTGGATATAGTCCATCACACAAAGGTTACAAATGCCTTGATCAAAATTCCAATCGGCTTTATATTTCCAGAGATGTTGTTTTCAATGAAAAAAAATTTCCATCTCAAAAGCCCACACAGCCTTCATCTGATATCCAGCCCAATCCTCAAACTGTTTCACTTCCCTGTGTCTCCATTTTGGGCCCTGCGCCCACTTCTCCCTTACCTTAGCTTTCTAACTCTACCTCTAGGTCCACACCACAGCCTAGGTCCACCAATAATCACCCTGAGCCCATTCTGCATCTTCTTCTTCCCGGAACCCTACAACTTCTTCCCCAAATCTCTCTGAACCAAACCCTAGATCTATCTCCACTTCTAGTCCTCTCATTGAATCCTAACCCTTACCTCCTCCAAATCCTCCTCTCTTAATTCCTCCCCGTTCTCCCATCATTACCCGCTCTCAAACAAACTCTTCTCGTCCTCGTATCGTCACTGACGGCACGGTTCCTTATCCAACTCGCCACTGCTATGGTTCCCGATGATCCCACTTCCTTCATTGTTGCCTCAAAACTTCCCAAATGGAAATCAGCTATGACTAAAGAGTTCGAAGCCCTTGTCAAAACAAATACGTGGACTCTTGTACCTCCTTCTTCAATTACTAATGTCGTTGGTTGCATGTGGGTATTTCGAACCAAGCTAAAATCCGATGGTTCCATTGAGAGAAGGAAAGCAAGGCTTGTTGCTAAAGGCTTCCATCAACAGCATGGTATTGACTATACCGAGACCTTCAGCCCTGTGGTAAAACCCTCAACCATTCGTTTAATTTTATCTCTTGCTATTTCTAGAGGCTAGAATCTTAGGCAAATTGATATACAAAATGCGTTTCTTCAAGGCACTCTCACTGAGACTGTGTTCATGCAACAGCCACAAGGCTTCATTGACCCTACACGGCCTGACTTTGTGTGCAAATTAAATAAGGCCATTTATGGTCTCAAGCAAGCTCCGAGAGCTTGGTTCTCGAAGCTCAGTTCTTGGCTCTGTGATTATGGTTTTGTGGCTTCTAAGGGTGACCCATCATTGTTTATTTTGCATCAAAGTAATTTCTTCATTTTTAGTCTAGTATATGTCGATGATATGATCATTACATCATCTTCTAACTCTGTTGTTGATCAATTACTTGATTCTTTAGGTTGTGCTTTTCCCGTCACTGATTTGGGACCATTGTCTTATTTTCTTGGTTTAAAGGTTAACCACCTTAGTGATGGTTTACTTATCTCTCAAAGGAAATATATCTCTGATTTGTTAAAGAAAACCAATTTGCTTGGTGCTAATCCAATTTCCTCTCCCATGTCTGCGTCAACCAAACTCGCAAAATTTGATTCACCCTTTGTTGAGAATATTACTCTGTTTTGAAGCATTGTTGGCAATCTTCAATATCTTTCTCTAACTCGGCTTGATGTTTCCTTCACTATCAACAAAGTTTGTCAATTCATGCATGAGCCAAAAAACACTCACTGGACAGTAGTAAAAAAAATTCTTAGATATCTCAAATCCACCATTAATCATGGCTTGTTTTTCTCCAACCAAACAACTGGTTTTACACTTCATGCATCCTCAGATGCAGATTGGGCTGGATGCCCTAATGATAGGAGATCTACAGGAGGTTTCTGTATATTTTTGGGCAATCACTTAATTTCTTGGAGTTCCCGTAAGCAACATATTGTTGCTCACTCAAGCAATGAGGCCGAATACAAATCTTTGGCCAACACAATAACAGAACTTATTTGATTACAAACATTGATCAAAGATCTTGGATTCTCACTGTTTCAATGACCCGTTCTATGGTGTGATAACCTTGGAGCAACATACTTAAGTTCCAATCCTGTCTATCACTCAAGAACCAAACATATGGATGTGGACTTCCACTTGGTCAGAGATAGAGTAGTTGCAAAGACCCTTCAAGTTTAATTCTGCAGCAGCAAAGATCAACTTGCGGATGTGTTTACTAAGCCGCTGGTTTCTGATCGATTTTTCAGTCTAAGATCGAGTCTCACTGTGATTGATACCCCAGTAGACTACAGGGGGCGTATCAACCTTACTCAAGAAAATACACACTCAAATAAATCCAAGCTGGATAATCCATCTCAGCAGTTCTAGAAGCTTCAATATTCCTCTTCTGTTATAACAGACTTCTTTTAAGTTTACCTTTTTGTCCTCTGCGCACTCACTAACTTGGTGCCTCTATAAGAAGTGCAAGACTCATTGTATTTTTAGACAATTACAATATATTCTATTGCAATATTCAGAAGATGTCTATCTTTATTTTTACTCTATTATTAATCAGCTATGCCTCACAGTTTTGATTCTCTTATACAACATAGACGATGCTTCTTGTTGCCCAATCGGCTTGATTGAGTCAGTTGACCAGATTCCCCCCGGCTTGTCCTAGTGAATTAAACTTTGCATAACATTCATAGCTCTAGCCACTGCCCAACCAAGCTTCCTTTACCATTTCTGTTTAAACGAAAAGGGTAATTATACCACTAACAGTATCTACAAGACCAACCTCAACGAAGTCCTCTCGTCCATCTCCTTCAATCAAATTATTGACAATGGGTTTTACAACAATTCTTATGGTTAAGAACCTGACAAAGCCTATGTAATTGGACTTCGTAGAGGAGATGTAAAGACAGATGTTTGTTGTAGTTGCCTCAATGATTCTAGAATTTCTCTCAAAAAACTTTGCCCCAATCAGAAGGAGGCAATAGGATGGTACGACAATTGCTCGTTACGCTTCTCAAACTGCTCAATATTTGGCGTAGCGGAAAGTTCTCCTGCTTTCTTTATGTGGAATACAAGAAACGTATCAAACATAGATGGGTACGGCCAAGTGCTTTGGAGCCAGTTAGATGGCATGATAAAGGCAACTACATCAGGTCTTTCTCTCGAGTTTGCCACGAGAACCTCCATCGCCCCCGACTTGAGCAGCATATATGTGCTCTCGCAGTGCACTACTGATTTGTCCGAGCTAGATTGTCTTAATTTTCTAAGAAATATTTCTGCAATGATTCCACAATGCTGTATCGGGAAGGAAGGTGTAAATGTTACGAAGGTAAGATATGGGCAAAATGGTATTCTATTTTTCATTGCTCTGTTTTGAGTACACACGTTTCTATATATAATACAATTAGAGTATATAATGTAAAAATAACATATACATTCAAAATTCAAATATAAAAATCAAATTCCAGATTTTATGCAGCTCCTTCTCTTGTGCTTGATTTATGGTGGCTGTTTGTGATCTTGGCTTGAGATGCGATTTCCTCATGATCTTCAGTTGGTTGAGAATCGGCAATTTGAGATACTCCAATATCCCCCCGCAATCGAAAGGGTACTTCATGCAATTGAAGATTGTTACATAATAGAGTAAATCTGGATGCATTTAATGCCTTGGTGAGGAGGTTGGCTAGCTGGTCTTTTGAAGATAAAAATGACACTTGAAGCATCTTTTGAAGAACTTGATCACGCACATAATGAAAGTAAATTTCGATATGCTTTGTGCGTGCATGGAATACCGGATTAGATGAGAGATAAGTAGCACTAATATTATCACACCATAGTTGTGGACAACTAGGTAGAGAAATATGTAAATCATGTAAAATTGACTTAATCCATTGAATTTCTGCCGCTGTGTTTGAGAGAGATTTATACTCGGATTCGGTACTACTTCTTGCAATGGTTTGTTGTTGTTTACAGCTCCAAGAAATTAAGTTTTTCCGTGAAAAAAATAATAGGCACCCACACTTCTACGGTTGTCTCTATCCCTTGCCCAGACGGCATCACTAAAGCTATGAAGAGTATGATCAAATTGTCCTGAGAAGTGAAGACCAAATGATATAATATGCTTGAGGTAACGTAGAATTCTCTTTACTGCCTATCAATGATGCTCCTTTGGTTGATGCATGAACTTGCTTACATGTTGAACACTATATGCTATATCTGGCCGGGTGAAGCTAAGGTAGTGAAGAGATCCAACTGTATTTCTTTAAAGTACGTTGAGTATCATGGAAGTCAGCACTTTCAAATTTAGAAATATGGTAGGTGGTTGCCATAGGTGTTGTGCATGGTTTCACATTATCCATATTGACTTTTCGTAGTAGATCACGGATGTACTTGCATTGCGTTAAGTATAAAGCATCACCTTCACGCAAGGCTTCGGCACCTAGAAAAAAAGATAATTGGCCGAGATCTTTTATTGGAAATGTTTTTGATAATGTGCCGATTAAACTATCAATAGCCCTTGTATCGGATCTTGTAACAATTATATCATCCACATGAATGAGAATGATTAATTGAACTTTGTTTCGATGAAAGGTGTAGACAGAAGTGTCGGCTTTTGATCCTTCAAAACCAAGTTGTTGCAATTGATCCGTGAGGTGAGAGAACCAGGCTCTTAGGGCTTGTCGAAGACCATAGAGGCTCTTCTTCAATTTGCAAACATGATGAGGATAATCGGGATGAAGAAACCCTTGTGGATGTTGCATATAAACATTTTCTTGAAGAAAGCCATGGAGAAGCGTTCTGAATATCTAATTGGCATAGTTGCCAATTATTTGAAACCGCAATAGAGATTACTATGCAGATTGTGGTTGGTTTAACCACCGGACTGAAAGTCTCAGTAAAATCAACGCTCTCTTGTTGATGGAATCCCCCTTTGCAACAAGGCAAGCTTTGAATCTTTCAATGCTGCCATCTGCTTTCCTTTTAATCCAATATACCCATTTGTTCCCAACAAGGTTGTGTTCCTGTTTGGGTGGAACTAAATCCCAAGTTCCATTTTGAATTAAGGCATTAAATTCAAAAAGCATCGCCTCCCTCCAATGTGAATGTTTGTTTGCTTCCGTGAAGAACTCAGCTCTGTATTACAGGAGTTGGCCTCGGTAAGCAGGACTTTTGGAAGAGGATACTTGGTAAATCCAACATACAACGTCTGTGGCTTGAGACTATTGGTTTGAGATTTGGTAACCATGCACTGGGGGGTAGTAGAGGTGTCCATTTGGTTTGGTATGGCTTGGGTTAGTGGAGTTTCATCAGCCACTGATGTTGATGCAGCATGCGGGTCTGGAACATTTGCATTATCCGACTGTTGTAATGTAGCAGGAGAATCACGTGGCACATGATCAAAGACAAGTGGCATAGGCAAAGGTTGATAACCTTCAGCACCTGCATGTAGAGTTAGAGGATGTGGACGAGTAGTGTTTAAGCCGAATGGAAGGAAGGTTGTTTTGGACTGACGTAATGCAAGAGACGTGGTCTTTGATTTTTTATAAGGGAAGGAGGATTCATCAAAGACAACATGCCGAGAAACATAAATTTCTCATGTTGATAAGTCTAGGTATTTGTAACCCTGATGTGAGAGACTATAGCCCACAAAAATGCATGTTTTTGAGCGGAAATCAATTTTATGGCGATTGTATGGTCGAAGATTAGGCCAACAAGCACATCCAAAAACACGCATAAAAGCATAATTCGGTTTTTTGTGGTATGCCTTTTCAAAAGGAGATTGATTGTTTAGAATTTTGGCAGGCAACCGATTAATAATGTATGTAGTCGTTTGAAAAGCATCTTCCCAATATGATTGAGGAAGGTTTGAGGGAGCTAATAAGGTGAGTCCCATTTCAACAATTTGACGATGGTGCCTTTCAACGGAACCCATTTGCTCATGAGTGTAGGGGCATGCAATTCGATGCTCAATTCCACAATTTTTAAAATGATTGTTTAGTAGGCGAAATTCACCACCCCAATCTGTTTAGACAACTTTAATTTTAACATCAAAGTGCCGTTCAACATATTTTTGAAATTGGAGAAAAATGTTTTCGACTTCAAACTTATTTTTGAGTGGAAAAAGCCAAATGAATTTTGTGCAATCCTCCAAAAAAACAAACACAGTAACGAGAATTATACCTGGAAGTAACAACACTTGGGCCCTATACATCAGAAAAAATAAGTTCTAAAGGTCGAGTTGCATGATTAATAGAGTTAGAGAAAGGCAAATTGTGGCTTTTGGCCATCTCACATTCAGGGCAAACATATTGCCGTTTATTAACTTCAAAAGAAATTTTATTAGAATTCAAGACTTGATTGACAGTATGAAAAGAAGCATGGCCTAGTCTACGATGCCAATTAGAGATAGAGACATGAACACAGACGAAGGCAGAAGAGACAACTTGTTGAATAGGTTGAGAGAAGCAATACAACCCATCTTTGTTGTGGCCTTTATGTAGGACGTTCCCCGAGTAATCCTTAATGAGAAAAAAATTATCATGAAACTCAAAATAAACATTGTTATCTTGAGTAAATTTTTGAACAGAATAATATTTTTGTGAGTTGCTGAACAACAAGAATTTTATCAAGAATGAAAGACTTTGAAGGTGTGGATAAGGAGGTGGTGCCAGTGTGAGTTATGTACAAACCTGAACCATCACCGACTTGGATTTGATCAGTGCCAACATATTCTTCTCCATGGACATGAAGATTGTTGAAGTTGTTTGTCGGATGATGCATTTCTCTAGAGTCAACATGCCAATCTTGATCAGTCGGCTGCAGAGTTTGGTTGGTGGAGAGGTTTGCTTGGGCATTTGATCGAGGTGGAGGTGGGGGCAAAAAATGAGGGTCATAGTGTTTGTAACAACGAGAGGCAGTATGACCATTTTTTTCACATAATTGACACCATAAATCAGAGTTACAAGGTGAAGAATTACCTCAACCATTGCCGCGAAATGAGCCTCCAAAGCCACGGCTTTTACCAGAATTGTTACGGCCGAGATTTCCAAGTGAGTTGGGCTGCCTTGCAGCTACGTTGGCTGGGCATTTGAGATAGGGGAAAACTGAGAGTGATGAGTGATGCAAGCCTCACAGGTAAGTAACATAGAGTAGACCTCCTCAAGTGTGAGTGATTCAGCTCGGGCAGAAATTGTGGTGACAAGAGAGTCATATTCTGGTCCCAAACCAGCAAGTAAATAAGTGATGAGGTTGTCATTGTTTAAAGGTTGTCCAGCAATGGCAAGAGTGTCTGCTAGACGTTTGATGTGCATGAAATATTTGCTTGTTGTCTGATTAACTTTGCGGGCTGTTGAAAGTTGAGTTCGCACCTGAATGACTTGAGCCCTGGATTGAGAAGCAAAGGAAGCGGTGAGAGCAAGCCACACTTCACGAGAGGTAGTGCAATGGGAGACCTGCGCAAGAACTTCATCAGCGAGTGAGGCATTAAGACAGCTAAGAATTAAGTTGTCTTGAATTTTCCAAATTTCAAATAGGGGATTTGGAGACTTGGTGCTGGTAGAGTCAGTAATCTCCTTTGATGGTTGTTTGAACAACAATAAAACTAAAAACTTTTTGGCCTTTTATGTATGGAAGCATGGTAGCCTTCCAAGTAGGATAGTTGGTATGACTAAGTTTAGTGATATTGAGGGAAGATGTGGGATTAAAGAGGGGAAGGTGATTGGGTTGAGCATTAGACTTGATGAGGAGAATGAGGTTTGGAAGTGATGTTGGTTGATGGCTTAAACTAATACCATGGAAATGTTACAAATGTAAGATATGGATAAATGGTATTCTGTTTTTCATTACTCTGTTTTGAGTACACACGTTTCTATATATAATACAATTAAGTATCTAATGTAAAACTAACATTCAAAATTCAAATATAAAAATCAAATCCCAGATTTTATGCAGCTCCTCTTGTGCGTGATTTACGGTGGTTGTTTGTGATCTTGGCTTGAGATGCAATTTCCTCATGATCTTCAGTTGGTTGAGAATCGGCCGTTTGAGATACGCCAATAGAAGGTGGTAGGATATACACTCCTAGCTGTAATTTCAGGTATGAAACCTACCCTTTTTTCGACCAGCTTATAGTTGCCATTACGCCATCACCCCCTTCGCAACCAGTCTCTCCTCCTCCCATAAAAGGTATAATCGATGCAAATAGAGAGCACGGTTCCCAAGGACCACATCACACCAAGCTTCATCCGTATAGTTTCTTCCCAATGCAAACTTCACCAAGCAACAATGCTTTACCAAGATGGGGTTATCTTCATTAACCCAGCTTACTCGATAAGGGGTGGGGTGTTTTTCAACTGTCAAACCCAAACGTTCCACTACATCACTAGAGATTACATACATTCCGCTCCCATTGTCATTGATAACATTTAACGCACGACCACCATGCTCCATACGGGTATGAAAAATGTTGGTGCGTCTCCAATCATAATCACCACCATGGATCTTCTTCTTAGTGCCAGTCAAAACTCGGTGGATCACACAACTGGGCAGATTGGTTGCTCCCAAGTGCTCTACATCTTTGCTGTCACTTTCTTCATATTCCTCTTCCTCAACTCCCTCAACTGCATCAAGCATTTTAAGTTCTTTTTCACACACAAAGGCCAATTTTTTTTTTTTTTCTCTCGTAGGACATACTACAGCAAAATGTCCAAACCCCTTGCACTTGTAGCATTGTGGTCCGTCGCCCGTAAGTTTGGCCTTTCCTCTTTGGTCACCCACCACGATGTGTCTACCCTGGTCAGTGGGCAGAGGTGGTTTCTGGTATAGTTGTGTTGGTGTGCGTTTCTGCTTGGGATCTGTAGATGACATGTGTCTCCCGTTGAAGAATCCCAATTGCTTTTCGACTCATAAGGTCAGTTGATAAGCTTCGTCAATGCTTAGGAGACGTGCTATCAGCATCTCTTTTCACAACTCATTACGTAAGCCAGTGCGGTAACGAGTTAGTGTTTGTTGCTCGTTTTCCACCACCTTGTTGCGAACGGTCAATTCATGGAAACGATCTGTATACTAGTCAACAGTCAATGTCCCTTGCGTCAATTGCAGCATCTCTTCAAACATGATTTGCTCATAGTCAATAGGCAAATATTTCTCTTTCAGCTGCTTCTCATTTCTTCCCAATTAGACACTGGCGCATGTTGAGTACGATGTAGTTGTTTTCCACACTACCCCACCAAGCTCGTGCATGTCCTTTTAATTTCATACGGACATAACGAACTTTGCTATCCTCGGACACAGAGAACCAATCAAAATAATCCTCAATGGCCGTCAACCAATCTTCAAAAGCATTAGGGTTCAGCTTCCTAAAAAAATCTGGGACATCTATCTTCATTCCCTTGGCTAGTTCATCAAGAGGGTGACAATCAAAGCCACGTCCTCCTCGTCCCCTAGGAAATTCATGGCCATTACACCCAAAGCGAGCTTCATGATCACCAAATCCCCTGTTCCTCTCCCTATATTCCTCATCCTCTTCGTTCCCTTCACTGTCGTCTACTTCATCTTCCGAAGGAGGCCTATGCACCCTCCTAGTATAAGGTCCAAACTCATCTCAAGTTCGACGTTCCTCCATTGTAACCAGCCTTTGATTGATCTGTTCCAAAATAGATGTGAGTTGGGTGATCTGTGCTTGTAGATGGGGTAGATTAGTGTTTGGGTTTTGGTTATTCAACATATTCTAAGAATTACCACTGTGAGTTACATGCATGAAACAATGAGTTCCTTGATGAAGAAAACCTGGCTTTGATACCAAAAATGGTGCAAGCCTCAAGGCCCAACCTCACGTTGATGTTCAAGAGGGAATACAATACAAACAGAGTCTCTCTATTAATGAAATCTCTTCATTCTAAAATTCAATATCTTCTCAGAAAATTCAGCCGCCACTTTCTTTTCTATGACTACCATATTTAAAGGATTACATGTGCTATAAATCAGGAAATAAACTAGGAAGGGATTGCCAATATGGCAATAGAGTCTTACAGGAATAATTTAGGAAAGAATTAACAACTTTGCAACAAAAGTTTGAAATAAATGGATAAGAATTGATAAGGATTCTAGCAGTTGAATAAGTCCTCATCCCCCAGTTTGTCACTTATTATTGGGTCGACCTTGGCTCTATGACAGAAAGGTGTTGTATGATGGGTATGCCAATTCTTACTCTCTTAAATTTAATGGCAAGAAATTCGTTTTAGACCCTTAGCAGATTTCTGAGTTTGAAACACAACCAAAACAAAAGAAAAAAGAGGTTGTTTCAGTACTAACCATTCGACAGTTTACTCAAGCTCTAAAAGGAGAACAACTAGTGCTATTGGTGTGACGCCCCCAAATCCCCACGCACGGACACGGGGAAATCGAGACGTCCAGATGATGACATCACGAGTCACCACCCTAACGACGTGTGCCAAAAGTGTGCAAAAGCAACAAATGTGCAAGAAGGGACACGCAGCAGATAGCAAAGTCATATAACTAAGTACCAGAATTTTTCTTAATTTAATACAAAGCCGTTCAAAACATACATATTAAAATATTACAGGACACAAACATAATTTTAAACTAAATACAAAACATAAACTTCAGCACCCTGGTGGAGCCGCGTCCTCGGGCTCAGCCTCCTCCTCCTCATCCTCGATCTCTGCACCAAAATCTACGGAACCAAAAATGGTGCCGCAGGTAAGTAAAATCCAAACACCACCAGATAAAAACATATAGAACTCAGACAATATGCGTGAAGTGGTGCCAATGCGCAAAACCCATAAAATCATATTTTTCCACACGCGCCAAAAACCCATTTGGCCCACAAAAACATATCCTTAAAACCAAGTCTCGTCATTATCTCAGATAATGGCCCAAACCACCATTTTCCCAGAAAAATGGATCAAAAGTCTCGAAAACCAACATCGTCATTTTCCCAGAAAATGGCCCACATCCGAAAACCATAAAAACAATCCGGTTATGCATGCACCATGATCTCCCCTAAGGATCACCTGCATACCCTGGCTCTGTGTCACACCGCAGGTAACGACTACGCATGTAACACCTAAACGAGCGATGCCCAGACTCGCGCCTCGCGCGTACCTGGCCAGGCTATCCTCTAGTCCCTGCCACTCTAGGGACCACGGGGTCGACATGACAGCGTTATCGTATCGTGCAATCTGGTCGTCGCCCTGCGACCACCCAGGGGATGTCACTCAGTATTATCCACTCCCGAGTGACCAGAGGAGCTCCACCGAGATAATAACCCATCCCGGCTTGGGCTCGTGTAACACACGCACCCAAAAACCATTTAGGCCAATAAAACGGGATTTTCTCAAATAAATAAAATGCACATATACACAAAATGCAACTCACGCCTCATGGCTCAAATAAATCAAGCAATCACAAACAACCAAAACCAAGCACTCCGTCCTCAATTCATCCGACCCCCGAACTCCTCGGACTTAGTCCGGAATCAACCAACCAGCAGCAATAATTTATTGTAAGAACAAAATATATTTAAATCTAAAAGTAGAGTTTGGAAAATACTTACAACGCTATACAGTATTTTTTGAAAGCTCGCGGCGTTGAAAACGGCGGAGGAAAAGCAACGTAACAGTGTAATTTACACTGTGGTCGTGGGTTGTAAAATACCCACTTTTGAACGGGGACAAACCAAGGCTCGGGATTGATAGGGAATGGCCTTGAGATATTTATGAAGTTAAGGGAAATGAGTTTTGGCCGTGGGTGGTGGTGGAAATGGCGGTCGAAGGCCAAAAATGGGCTGAACGGAGTTGAGGTCGTGGGAGCTGCTCCGACAACGGATCGAGGCCGGAAATGGGTGGTTTAGGTCGGCAAGAGGTAGGGGAAGAAGCTGTGAAGAGATGGTGGCCGGAGGTGGTGCGACGGCTCCGGAAACGGTGAAAAATCGTATGGCTTGGAGGAGCTCGTGGTGACTAACGGTGGCTCGGATGGAGGCGAAACTTGGTGGGGATGTTCACTGGTGAGAGGGGAAGAAAACTGGGTGGGTGGTGTAGGCCACGCCGCCGGCGAGCGGCGGTTCTGGGCTGCGAAAGCAACCGGCGACAGGGGTAAAAACAGAGCAGGTGCAGCGACTTCCGACGGCTCTCGAAGGCTAACGGCTGGTCCGATGGCTCTAAAAATTGGTGGAGATGATCTCTGGTGGAAGGGGAAGAGAATGGTGATGGCGGTGCACTAAACGGTGGCCGGACGGCGGAGAACTGGGTAGTCAAAGTGGCGACGACGGGAATGAGAAAAGAGAGGAGCTGCACACGGGGAGAGGGGGAAAACGGGAAGAAAAAGAAGAAGAAAAAAAAAAAAGAAGAAAAGAAAGAAAAGAAGAAAAGAAAAGGAAAAAGGGAAAAAGAAAAAGAAAAAAAAAAGAAATGAGGTCCAATCCTCACCTCTGGAGTCCAACAACTAATCCAACGAAAATAAGTTTAAAAGCAATAAAATTAAGAAAATATTTTAAACACAACGTAAAGCTAAAATATAATAATTAACTAGTAAAAACAAACTATTTAATTTTAAATCCAAAGACAAGCTAAAATAAATTAAACAGCAATTTAAATTCAACAGCAATTAAAATCTAATTAAAATCTGATAATTTAAAATAAAAGAACTATTATATTAATTAAATTAAAATATTCCTTCAGTGAAAATACACATAAAAACGGGGTGTCAGATCCTCCCCCCTTAAAATAAATTTCGTCCTCGAAATTTGTGAGATCAATATCAGCGCCAAGTAGGATACACTACGCAACTCAGAGTATATTTGAGAAAATCATACCATCTGCCATTTCCACACAAGTATGATTAAAGATCTCTCTAATTATACTCCTAAAGCAAATCCATCATATTCGTACTAGTCTCCCAGCGACGCATCACGTCTAGAACTCCTAAAGCAGCCACGTAAACCGGAATCACCATATCGTCAAGAACTTCAAAACCACACCCAAGAAAATTCTAAAAATTATTACTTCTTAGAATGAATTGTATTAACCTCAATCAACCTTCATGCTATATCATCGAAACTTTCATTGTATACTATATCTTGGTAACCTAATAGTCACTTCCAAAATAAACCATCAATAAACATAATTCGCCCAAACAAAATATTACTCTCCAATTACAAGCACCTTCTCGAAATTTTAAGTCATCACTAATTACTCAAAATCAGCACACCTAATCATGAACTATCACTCCTATTTCCTCAATTATCTCTAGCTACCTTAACTAAATCAAAATTCCGCAACGACACCCATGATCATCAACAAAGAAGACGATATCAATCAATTGCAACCTTCCAAATTAAAAACAAGTATCATTATCTCAAAATACGCCAATCTCATCGAATCCGTCCCGACCAACTAATAAAGCACCTATAACTCCTACCTAACAACTTACACTTTCAAGATCATCACCTAAATTCTGAATATCGTCTAATTTAGAGATAACTAAATTCACTACGAACCACGATTAAATTCACGATAACCTTAATAAACCCTTCTTATAAACTCACTTACCTACTTCTATTCTCATAACCCTAATATTAGCATGACTATTTCCTTCAATTGCATACAAAATTAAATCTCAAGATAGGCCATGCTATTCAAAGCTCCAATCCATCAAAACTATGGCACTACCCTCCTAACTTTTACTGCTTATTACCTTACGTACCTGTTTAGGCTAATCACCGTTGATTCTCAAACTTCCACTTTCAAGATTTTATTATCCACTACACATGGCGACTCAACAATCTCTCTTCAAGTTAAATAAAATGTATATAATTCTCCCAATTGGACACTCAAACTCCAAAGGAAAGTATAGCCTCAAAATTTAAATTCTTGTGTGACCTCAAGTCACAATTAATTCTTGAAGATAGTCTCAACAATAAATGCCAACCATCACTCCAATTAGTAACCCACTTCAACTGTACACTCCGATCAACTCACTAAGAACTTGAAGTTAAAATCTATTGAATTTAATACTATCACATCTAATCCACTTCAGTACTCACCAAAGCCACTTCTCTCAAGCCAAAAAGAGACTAGGATTTGTACTCTCCGAAATCCATACACCCTCACCACCACTATAAATGGATCTCATGTACCTTTAGCTAAGATCAATAATCATTCTAACGTATAAGTGATCCATCACTTCCATTTCCAACATCTGTACCTTATCCTCAAAATAAACAAAATTTCATGTCCCAAAACCTGCATCATCTATTATCCTCAACTCGGTATGAATCAATCCTAAAACTTGTCACTATAACCTCGAGCTATAACGATTATTGCCAACCCACATTTCATTGAGTAACACGCTTCGACTGAACGCTCCAATCGATTCACCACTATCACGTGTCAGTCTCATACGTCCTTAGCCGAAACCAATAATCATTCCAACGTACAAGTAATCCAGTACTACTATTTCCATCATCTGGACTTATATCCGCAAATCAACATGAATCATTCATATATCTGCTTAACTTATACCCTTAATATCAGCAAATAGTTATCGCTTAAAGCTTTGTACTGAAAATGACCTTAAACCTGCTAATAATCCGTTCCCAAAAGTCTCTAGAACATAAGGTCCCAACTTCAATCGAATTCAATACCAACAATTAAACTATTGCTTCCAAAACCTCAACGGATCTATTTCTTCCGAACCGACAAAAATCATTTCCTAAAATCGATTACTACAACCTCGAGTTAACAATAGTCATTTTCTGAACTAAGTCAATATCTACAATCCTCAAAGAAGTATATGAGCTAAATCATTACCTTCCATTCTCAAAGAAATGTACCTAGAAAAATTTCATATTATTAACTAAACTCTGATCAACCTCATTTTAATGGTTGCAAACTAATCACTCTCCAGAGTGGATCAAGCTAGCACCCCAAGTCTGTAAAACTAAGAACTCAACTCTTATTATAAATTGGTCCTTCAACTCTGCAATTCTAAATCCTTAAATCAAATAAGAATAATTTCTAGAATTTCTAAGATCAATGAGCTTACACCCCATAATAGAACAATCGGCTCCCAAAGCTTTTAAAATCTAATACATTAACGGATAATAAATCATTTTCTGAAATCCTCGAGATTGATGGCTTTAATCCAAAACATTCACCTTAAAACTTGTAAATTTTAAAACCTCAATTGCCACCAAATTTTTCATCCGAATCAGCGAAATTTAAAACTTGAAATTTAATTATTTCCCCCAAAGCTTGTCGAACCTAAAACCTTAATTACCAAAATCTTATTTCCTAAAATCTGTAAGGCCTCAAACCTTAGATAAAATTATCTTAAACCAATCCTTAAAGTTCGTTGAACCTACACTCTCCTATTCTATAGCCTCATTATATAAATTCTACAAAACCTAAGACCTCAACCATCTTAAGTGACTTAAATCTAACTCCCCTCCTTAGTTGCAACTTACATTCCTACTCCCAAGAGATCGCCTAACCCATGTCGTTCCCTTCTAGCCACAATATTATAAAAGTAACCCACCTCTATAAAATTCAACCTTACTACACTAAGTATTTATTCCTACCAACGACATTTTTGATAGTATCGTCCTCCTGCCATAGCATAATCCTCAACCCCACTTTTTAACTCCGGACAAAACAAAACAAAACAATTTAAAACAAAATAAATAAAATAACATATATTGGAATAACTAAAACAAATAAAACAACATACTTTCAATTCAAATAACATCAAATCAAACCAAACCAAATCAAATGGAATTAAATAAAATAAATTCAAATCAAATAAAATCGAATCAAGTTAAAGAAAAACAATTCAAATTAAATAGATAAAATAATTTTAACTCAAGCTTATAAACTTTCTGGTACTCCACCTATGGGACATATGGTTTTACCCAGAGTCGAACTGCTCTGATACCACCTGCGACGCCCCCAAATCCCCACGCACGGACACGGGGAAATCGAGACGTCTGGATGATGACATCACGAGTCACCACCCTAACGACGTGTGCCAAAAGTGTGCAAAAGCAACAAATGTACACGAAGGGACACGCAGCGGATAACAAAGTCATATAACTAAGTACCAGAATTTTTCTTAATTTAATACAAAGCCGTTCAAGACATACATATTAAAATATTACAGGACACAAACATAATTTTAAACTAAATACAAAACATAAACTTCAGCACCCTGGCGGAGCCGCGTCCTAGGGCTCAGCCTCCTCCTCCTCATCCTCGATCTCTGCACCAAAATCTACGGAACCAAAAATGGTGCTGCAGGTAAGTAAAATCCAAACACCACCAGATAAAAACATATAGAACTCAGACAATATGCGTGAAGTAGTGCCAATGCGCAAAACCCATAAAATCATATTTTTCCACACGCCAAAAACCCATTTGGCCCACAAAAACATATCCTTAAAACCAAGTCTCGTCATTATCTCAGATAATGGCCCAAACCACCATTTTCCCAGAAAATGGATCAAAAGCCTCGGAAACCAACATCTCCATTTTCCCAGAAAATGGCCCACATCCGAAAACCATGAAAACAATCCGGTTATGCATGCACCATGATCTCCCCTAGGGATCACCTGCATACCCTGGCTCTGTACCACACCGCAGGTAACGACTACGCATGTGACATCTAAACGAGCAATGCCCAGACTCGCACCTCGCGCGTACCTGGCCAGGCCATTCTCTAGTCCCCGCCACTCTAGGGACCACGGAGTCGACATGACAGCGTTACCGTATCGTGCGATCCGGTCGTCGCCCTGTGACAACCCAGGGGATGTCACTCAGTATTATCCACTCCCGAGTGACCAGAGGAGCTCCACCGAGATAATAACCCATCCCGGCTTGGGCTCGTGTAACACACGCACCCAAAAACCATTTAGGCCAATAAAACGGGATTTTCTCAAATAAATAAAATGCACATATACACAAAATGCAACTCACGCCTCATGGCTCAAATAAATCAAGCAATCACAAACAACCAAAACCAAGCACTCCGTCCTCAATCCATCCGACCCCCGAACTCCTCGGACTTAGTCCGGAATCAACCAACCAGTAGCAATAATTTATTGTAAGAGCAAAATATATTTAAATCTAAAAGTAGAGTTTGGAAAATACTTACAGCGCTATACGGTATTTTTTGAAAGCTCGCGGCGTTGCAAACGGCGGAGGAAAAGCAACGTAACAGTGTAATTTACACTGTGGCCGTGGGTTGTAAAATACCCACTTTTGAACAGGGACAAACCAAGGCTCGGGATTGATAGGGAATGACCTTGAGATATTTATGAAGCTAAGGAAAATGAGTTTTGGCCGTGGGTGGTGGTGGAAATGGCGGTCGAAGGCTAAAAAGGGGCTGAATGGAGTTGAGCTCGTGAGAGCTGCTCCGACAACGGATCGAGGCTGGAAATGGGTGGTTTAGGTCGGCAAGAGGTCGGGGAAGAAGCTGTGAAGAGATGGTGGCCGGAGGTGGTGCGACGGCGCCGGAAACGGTGAAAAACCGTATGGCTTGGAGGAGCTCGTGGTGGCTAACGGTGGCTCGGATGGAGGTGAAACTTGGTGGAGATGTTCACTGGTGAGAGGGGAAGAAAACTGGGTGGGTGGTGTAGGCCACGCCACCGGTGAGCGGCGGTTCTGGGCTGCGAAAGCAACCGGCGACAGGGGCAAAAATAGAGCAGGTGCAGCGACTTCCGGCGGCTCTCGAAGGCTAACGGCTGGTCCGATGGCTCTAAAAATTGGTGGAGATGATCTATGGTGGAAGGGAAAGAGAATGGTGGTGGCGGTGCACTAAACGGTGGTCAGACGGCAGAGAACTGGGTGGTCAAAGTGGCGGCGACGGAAATGAGAAAAGAGAGGAGCTGCTCACGGGGAGAGGGGGAAAACGGGAAGAAAAAGAAGAAGAAAAAAACGAAGAAAAGAAAGAAAAGAAGAAAAGAAAAGGAAAAAGGAAAAAAGAAAAAGAAAAGAAAAGAAATGAGGTCCAATCCTCACCTCTGGAGTCCAACAACTGATCCAACGAAAATAAGTTTAAAGGCAATAAAACTAAGAAAATATTTTAAACACAACGTAAAGCTAAAATATAATAATTAACTAGTAAAAACAAACTATTTAATTTTAAATCCAAAGACAAGCTAAAATAAATTAAACAGCAATTTAAATTCAACAGCAATTAAAATCTTATTAAAATCCGATAATTTAAAATAAAAGAACTATTATATTAATTAAATTAAAATATTCCTTCAGTGAAAATACACATAAAAACAGGGTGTCACAATTGGTAGTGAACCGAGAGGCTAAACAAGATGATGACATTATCCCCAACGAATTTACGAAGATGCTAGAGAAGTTCCAAGAAATCATGCCCGATAAGTTTCCGAAACAGCTACCACCATTGCTAGAGGTGCAACATGCCATTGATCTAATCCCAGGTTCTTCTCTACCGAATCTACCACATTACCGTATGAGCCCCACCGAAAATGAAGAACTGAATGGACAAATTCAGCAGTTGCTTGATAGTGGATTCATTCGAGAAAGTCTTAGCCCTTGCGCCGTACCAGTTCTACTTACACCCAAGAAAGACAATACTTGGAGGATGTGCGTCGATAGCCAAGCGATTAACAAAATAATGGTGAAGTACCAATTTCCTATTCCCCTACTTGACGGCATGCTAGATCTATTGAGTGGAGCATCCATCTTTACAAAAGTTAATCTTCGTAGTGGGTATCATCAAATTCGAATCCGTCCCAGAGATGAGTGGAAGACTACATTCAAAACAAAAGATGGCTTATTTGAGTGGTTGGTTATGCCTTTCGGACTAACCAATGCACCTAGCACATTTATGCGTGTAATGACGCAAGCACTCAAGCCTTTCTTGGGAAAATTCGTAGCTATCTATTTTGATGACATTTTGATTTTTAGCCATTGTTTGCAGGATCATTTAGACCATGTGCAGCAAGTCCTAGAGACACTAAAAAGAGAACAGCTCTATGTAAACCGTGGCAAGTGCTCTTTTATGAAGAAGCGGGTGTATTTTCTGGGGTTCATTATTTCAGACCAAGGGGTTGAAGCCAATCCTACCAAGGTTCAAGCAATTAAAAGTTGGCCTACTCCTCGCAATTTTTTTGAAGTGCGCAGCTTCCATGGGTTGGCGACATTCTATCAGCATTTTATATGGAACTTCAGTACCATCATGGCCCCCATCACCGAATGTTTGAAGTCAAAATTTTTTATGTGGACTGCATTTGCCAATAACGCATTCACTGAGATTAAAACAAAGATGGGAGAAGCTCCTGGATTTTTCCAAAATATTTGAAGTTTATGTGACGCATCGCATGTAGGTGTGGGAGGAGTACTCAGTCAAGAAGGACATCCTATCGCCTTTTATAGCGAGAAACTTAATGAGGCCCGTCGGTAGTATTCGGCGTAAGATATGGAATTTTATAAAATCTTCTTAGAAAATTCGGCCACCACTTTCTTTTCTATGACTACCATATTTAAAGGATTACACGTGCTATAAATCAGGAAATAAACTAGGAAGGGATTGCCAATATGGCAACAGAGTCTTACGGGAATAATTTAGGAAAGAATTAACAACTTTGCAACAAAAGTTAATTTGAAATAAATAGATAAGAATTGATAAGGATTCTAGCCGCTGAATAAGTCCTCATCCCCCACGATTTAAGGAGTAGTTTCCGCTTGGGAACCGTGCTCTCTATTTGCATCAATAATGATCCTCATATATATCCCTCATCGATGAAACCATAATTATTTTTGTTGCGCTCGGCGTAGATGTTGTCGATTACAAGTATGACACGGGAATTGGTTAATCCTTTTTATTCGAATTGGGATTTTCTTTCATAATAATTCTTATCAATCATGTCCAGTTGTATCTATTCTTTTTTTGTTTCTGTTAATTTGGAGTTATGACTTATTTCTTTCTCATTTTGTACGTGATAAGTTGTGATTTGTGAGACAAATTTGACTGTTTCAAGTTAATTTCTAGTTGACTTGCCTTTCTAAGACAACGATGCTTTTGGTTTTTGCAGGAACTAAGAGAAACACCACAACTCGAACTGCCATCGTCATTGTTGTGCCCACTCTTGTTGTTATCATACTGGTCGTCGGTATTATTTATTTATTTTTAAGAGTGAGGAAGCGCAAGGACCATTTGGAAAGTAAGTACAACATAGTTCATGTATTCCTTGTTATTTTTTAGATTTTGAAGGTTATTTTCATATATTATATATAACAGTTAATTAGGAAAAATCACGACTTTCATTTTGCACTTCGGGAAGTACACTGGGTGCTAGCTAGGATAAATAAAAGTTTTTTTTTTTCCTTCTTATAAATGGTTCCACTTATTTCTCTAATTAGTTACTAGAGATACGAAACCACAAATCAAATTAGATGCCATAACTTCTTGTATGCTTTTATATGGAGCAAATTAATAAATCTTTCAAGTATTTATCATCCCGGTGGTTGCTTTTCTGAAGCCATGGATGAAATGGGAAACGTGGAATCCTTGCAATTTGATTTCGACGTTATTAGAGCTGCCACAGGCGACTTTTCTGATGCAAATAAGCTTGGAAAAGGAGGATTTGGGCCCGTTTATAAGGTATGAAAACAATATGACGATGAAAAGTATTATCAAGAATCTATTAGAATTTGTCAAACCAATGTATTTTGCTCTTGAAAATTGATTTGAATTGTTTTATCAAAAATTCTATGTATAGTCACTTTTGTGTCACTCCATTAATGTGATTGATTGTATATTAAAAAAAATTTGATGTAGCCAATCACATGTGTAAAGAGTAAACAAAAGTGGCTGTATGTAGCATTACTCTTATTTTATTTGTGCCTTATTCTCTCACATATTCAGGGTAAGCTTTCCAATGGACAAGATATAGCAGTAAAAAGACTATCAAAAAACTCTAGACAAGGAGATTCGGAATTTATGAATGAGGTTGTATCAGTGGCCAAGCTCCAACACCGGAATTTAGTAAGGCTCCTTGGATTTTTCTTAGAAGGGAATGAACGACTTCTTGTGTATGAGTTCGTGCCTAACAGAAGCCTTGATCAATATATATTCGGTACCATTGCATTCTATGTTTACATTGGGATGAAGATATTTTCATTCATTTCCTTAAAAGGTGATAAATTTTAAATATTTGACTCTAACGATTTCATGCATATGTAGATCCCAAGAAGAGTGCAAATCTAGATTGGGAGAGTCGATATAAAATTATAAAAGGAATTGCTCGAGGGTTATTATACCTTCATGAGGATTCTCGACTTCGGATTATTCATCGTAATCTCAAAGCTGCTAACATTCTATTAGATATAGAAATGAATCCTAAGATTTTAGATTTTGGCATGGCAAGGATGTGTGTACTGGATCAAACTGAAGGCAATACAAATAGAGTTGTGGGAACCTAGTAAGTATATATACATATCCAAATAGGCTAGAGCTAATGACTACAATTTTGTATTTTCTATATGATTGATTTATGTTGGTTATTTGCATCAAAAAAGGCATATGAAGAGATGGAAATCAAATCAATTGAAAAAAATAATCAAAGCTCTACTGCCTTCAAATTGAAGTTGAGTTTATTAATATTCATATGCAGTGGATATATGGCACCGGAATATGCAATGCTTGGGCAATTCTCGATCAAGTCAGATGTCTTTAGTTTTGGTGTGATGATGCTGGAGATTGTAAGTGGTCACAAAATTACTTCTTTCCGTGAAGGGGAGAACAAAGAGTACCTTCTAAGCTATGTGAGTGTATACATAAATTATTAAACCCATGTTCTTTGTTAAAATGAAAATTAGCAATATTCTATACTATTTTCTTTGACACATATGAGTGATTTAATGTATATCTTTAGGCTTGGAAAAACTGGAGAGAGGGGACAGCTGTGAATCTCATCGATCTCACATTGAGGAGTGGTCCACTGAGCGAAATGATACGATGTATTCACATTGGGTTGCTATGTGTTGAAGCAAATGTTGCCGACAGACTAGACATGGCTTCAGTTGTTCTCCTGCTTAATAGCAATTCCATTGCTCTCCCTTTGCCCACACAACCAGCAAGTTTTGTGCAATATGGGGTTCCATTAGCCACATCAATGAAACTGGACACTGATTGCAAGCCGGTGAGTCAATACGAAGTTTCGATTACCGAGTTAGATCCTAGGTAGTGTTTTGTAAGTGTGAACACGGTGTACGTGTGTTTGTGCAAATTTCACTTGGTATTATATATTTCATTCAATGCTTTAAAGTTAATTTGTAATCTTCTCTGACTCTTTGATTCAATAGCTATGATTCATCTGATTTGCTTGCACCAAGAACCTAAATCCAACCAACATACAAGAATTACCAAGTCAAAATCACAAATCATTCTCTCTTCCAACGAAAAAGAAATTTTCATAGCATTAGTACAAAAAAGACACCACGCAATGATCAAGATATTGATCCCCATCAAAGCCTGAGACTACAACAAGATGAGACTACAGACTGGCTCATATTCTGATAATTAACAGCCAGCTTTTATGTACTCTTAGTATGAAAACAACTTACGCAAGGTAATATTTGAAGAGCATTTGCTTAAGTATGATACATGCCTATTCAAGTTACAACGTGATCATGTCAATTATTTTTGTTAAGGGAGGGAGTGCTGTCAGTACTTTCATAATGCTAGAGCTCAAGTTACCAAAATGTCTAGTTTAGTTTATGAAAAAATTGTTGGTCTTTTTTTTTTTTTTTTTTTTTTTTTTTTTTTCAACATTTGGTAGCTTGGTGTTGATCAATATTATATGGATTCTACTGATCTATATATGGAGATATTTAATATTTTCTCTCAATACCAACATCAAAGAATATTTGATAATTTCTCTATTTATATAAAATGGAGTATATATAATATCGATTCATATATATATATATATATGTGACAGTTAATGATTGGCAAATCAAAACTTGGTGTAAATAAGTATCATATCCCAGGGTAAAACTTTCAACAAAATAATTGAAATACTTCAGGAATATTCTTGGCAGTGTGACTCTAACACTGTAAAAAACATCCCTAGCCTCTCTTAAAATTCTACATTTTTAATGACTTCAAATGAATCCCAGGATCAAATATAATCCTATCACTCTTTTTCGATCTCAATAAAAATGAAGCATCACAGTGTCACACTACAACACTCATGAGAAAAAAGAAACTTGCATAGATTAAAAAGAAGATGAAGAAGAAAAGAAAACTCATAACTAAGTGTGCTTGGTATGTTCTTGGATAATGGTCATTCTGCTACCCTATTTCTAATAGTATCACATTATAACACCCATGAGAAATAAGAAACTTCCAACAAAATAGTGAGATAAAGAAATTATCGACTGAATATAATGTGTCTATAACAATAATTGTTCTCATTATACATAATACATGAAGCATCCAAAACAGCAACTATAAAGCATCTCATTGTTAGGCCAGAAAATCCCAAGCCAGAGGCCTTAAAAATGATACATTTTTTATGATCAAGGCCTTTGCTATTGGGGTAAACGAAACAAGCATGCAAATAACAAATCAGCATGCCCATCTCCATCAAATCACATATCACAAAAATAATCATGCTAATAACCATCAAAATAAGCAAGAAATTTTACAACTCACAATAATAACCATGCTAATATGCAACGAATAGGAGCAAAAGATGAAAGAAATAATGAGACAGCTAGTAGAAGATATAAAGTACAACGAATGGTTAACAAGCATGCTGTCATTGAGGGAGAGAGTTGTCGTTGAGGAGGAGAGGGAGAGGGGAACGATTCGGTAGGGGTTTCACGGGGCTTGAGAGTTTTTGTGAGGGGTTTTGGGAGGGGCTTTAGGGGTGATGGCGAGGGCGAGGGTTTGGGAGTGAAAGAGAGAATGGGAAGAAGCTTTTGTTGGTAATGGGGAGGGACAGCTTCGGGAGTGAGAGAGAACGGGGATAGGGATTTTGAGAGTGAGACAGAGAAAGAGAGAGAGACAATGTTCATTCAGGGTGGGGGATTTCGAGAGTGAGAGAGAGAATGGAGAGAAGCTTTTGGAGTGATAGAGAATGGGGACATGCTTTGCACGGGATGGAAATCATAGAGTTTCACTTCCCACGAATTTAAGAGGAGTGAGAAATAATATAAAATGCATTTGTTGAGCTATTGTAACTCAGTCAAATTTATAAACCAATGCTTAATCCAATGTGGGGTTTTTAAGGGTATATAAGCTAAATTTGAACTAAAATTGGACTATGGCTAATCCAATAAGAATGTTCTAAGTGGATAAAAATTTATCACTTTTTATCCTAATAAAATCCTAGTTCCATCAGTATCACATTGTTTTAATGAGTTTGAAAGGGATTTTTGTTTCTAATGAAGGGGGAACTTAGAAGTATTTCTTCAAATAATAATGAAATTTGGTCCTATTATGAACTCAACTAACCATTCAGTCAATGAGGTCATTTTTTCTCTCGAAGAAAGCAAGGCGGTTCCCTTCCTTATGCAAGGGTTTAAGTCTCTCCCTGCTAAGAGTGTAGTGCAGAGTTGATATGGCGTTGGATAAGGAAGAATTGTTGAAAAGATGGGAAAGACTTGATTGACTAATGAAGAAAGTTCAACCTTTCATGCTCCTCATGTAAAGGAGTATGGAATCCGTGGAAAACACTGCATAATTGGTAAAGTTCTAACTGAAAAAGGCCTTAACAATGAAGCTTTTATGAAAACAATGGCACAAGTATGGAAATTGAATGGATGGGTGAGGTTCAAAGAATTGGGGGATCAAAAATTCTTAATTGAATTTCAACAAATAGATGATAAAGAAAAGGTACTTAGTGGGAGGCCTTGGTGTTTTGATAGGAACCTCTTGACATTACAAGAAGTGAATGAATCTGATGTTCTTAACTTAATACAGTTCAAACTGGAACCTTTTTGGGTTCAACTTCATAGTATGCATTTTGCAGCCATGTCTAAGGAATTGGGAAGTCAATTTAGGGAATCCCTTGGACATGTTATCAAGGTAGATGTAGAATCTAATGGCTTAGCTTGGGGTAGGTGCCTTAGAATGAGAGTTGCTATTGATATTCAAAAGCCTCCGCTGAGAGGAACAAGTAAACCAGAGAAGGGGTAAATAAATAGCAGTTTGGGCCTTGGCTTCGAGCACAATCAATGAATACAAATAATTTTGACCATAGGAAGTATGGTGGTACAACTGATTATATTTAGCATCAATGGAGGCAAGAGTCAGAGTTCAGTGGAGATGAAGGAAGGATGTTAAGGTAGAAATGATCGACGTAGTGAAGGGTTATAAGAATGAAAGGAAGGAGTTTCAAAAAGAGTAGGTAACCAAAAGGAAGAGCAAATGATGAAGGGGGTACAAGCACAACTAATGGAGACAGATGAGTTAACAAAAGATGGTAATGATGGCCATATGGAAAGGGAAGCTCACAAACAGACTTGGAAAGACTTACAATAGCTGAAAGTTTGACTAAAATAAAATCATCTCAAGAGACTACTGATTTAAACCAGAAAAAACTACCATGGAAGGGTCAAAACCAAAGAGGTCCACATGGAAAAGAAGGGCCAGAGGAGCATTTTCCAATCCTCAAATAGAACCTGAGGATGAGTCTTAAAGCAGTAAAAAGAGAGATGGCTATAATAAGAAGGGTGACAGAGACCAAACTGGTAAGAAACAGAAAATTAGTGATGTGTTGAGAGCTAGCGGTTTTCAAACTGGGTTGGTGGAGGCTGCTATGTAGCTCCACCAATAGTAATGATGGGCCAGAGTTGAAATTGTAGAGGGCTTGTGAAACCTTATACAGTTCGAGAATTTCATCTATAGGTGAAGACAAAGTGTCCCAAAGTGGTTTTTCTGATGGAAACCAAGTGTGGAAGGAAGAAAGTGGAAGAAGTATAGAAATTTAGTAGGCTTTTATAGAAGTTTTGTAGTTAAGAGTGGAGGCCAAAGTGGGGGGATTGCCTTTTTGTGGAATAGCACTGATGATATCTCCTTAGAAACTTACTCTCAACATCATATATCCTTGTCATTTAGAAGGGATGAGACCAATGAGGATCTACTGGTATCTAGGTTCTATGGACATCCTACTACCTCTCAAAGAGACAGTAGTTGGCAGTTGCTGAGAATGCTTATGCCTAACAAAGATAGACCATGATCTGTTTTGGAGATTTTGATGAAGTTTTGCACCAACATGAGAAGAAAATGGCTGCTTTAAGGCCTTACAATCAAATGGAAACATTCAGGGAGGCAGTGGAGATTTGTGATCTGAGTGACCTAGGCTATGATGGGACAAAGTTCACTTGGAATAATGGAAGAGAGGGAGCTCAATTCACAAAGGAAAGACTAGATCTAGTATTTGGAAATCTAGCATGGATAAACCAGTTTTCTGACACATGGGTTACTGCTCTTGCAGCACAATCTTCTGACCATTGTCCTCTTGTATTCAACATAGGGAATGGGAGGTAGAGGAGAATGAGAGAAGAGAGAGGCAGAACAAAAGTATTTAGATATGAGGCTAGATGGGATCTAAGGGAGGAATGCAGTGGAATTATACACAATAATTGGAATCAGAATTCTGCCTGGCAGAGTTCTCTTTTATAGGGTGAGCACGATAAACTAGGAAATTGCAAGGAGTCTTTAAGTCATTGGAAATAGTATTCTCTTAACAAGCAAAGGAAAAAGGCCCAGGAAAAACTTAGCATGATCTCAAAGATGCAGGATGCTAATACTGGGGAGCTAACAGTGGTAGTGAAACAAATGCAAAAGGAGGTAGAGGTCTTGTTAGAGGCAGACAATACAAGGTGGAAACAAAGGGCCAATCAAACATCGCTCAGAAATGGAGATAGAAATACAAATTTCTTCCACAAAACTGCAAATCAGAGAAGAAAAGTCAATGAGATTCAGAAAATTGTGCGGGAAGATGGAAGTGTGGCATGTAGCAAGGAGGACATTTCAAACATTTTCAGTAGACATTACAAGAGTCTGTTCTCAACCTATCAACCTGATAATATCTCTGATTGCTTGAAGTATGTAGAGAAGATAGTGGATGAGCAAATGAACAGACATTTGTCTAAAGAATTCACTGCAGATGAGGTAAGGATAGCTTTATTTTAGATGAATCCATTAGGATCTCCTGGCCCTGATGGATTCTCAACAGTGTTTTATCAAAATCACTGGGACATAGTGGGAGGGGATGTAACTTGAGCTATTCTAGAAGCCCTTAATGCTGCAGGGGACATGTCCAGTATTAATGAGACCTACATAGAACTCATTGCTAAGGTAAACAAGTCTCAATCGGTGATTGAATTCAGACCTATATCCTTATGTAATGTTATCTACAAGCTAGTCTATAAAGTCCTAGCAAACAAACTCAAGTTAATCTTGTCTCAAATCATCTCCCCTACTCAAAGTGCATTTGTACCGGGAAGGTTAATTTTTTATAATGTGATTATGGCATTTAAGGCTATGCATTCCATGAGCACAAAAGTGAAGGGATAGTAGGGCTACATGTCTTTGAAACTTGATATGAGCAAAGCCTATGATAGGGTAGAATGGAGCTTCTTGAGTGCAACAATGGAGAAGATGGGCTTCAGTTCAAGATGGATTGGCTTGGTGATGGGATGTATTTCAACTGTCTCATATTCCATTCTCATCAATGGTACTCCTCAGCCTTGGTTTCAACCAACAAGAGGACAAAGACAGGGAGACCCCTTGTCTCCCTATCCTTTTATCCTTGTAGTTGAGGTATTAAGTTCACTCATGAATCAAGCTGAGGCTTCTAAGCACATCCTTGGGATCCAATTAGGAAGAAGCAGGTTAAGCATAAACCACTTATTTTTCGCAGATGATAGTTTGCTATTTTGTCGTGCAAATGCAGTAGAGTGGGCTAAGATAATTGAACTACTTGACCTGTATGAAAGGGGATTTGGACAAAAACTCAACAAGGAAAAAACTTCCATATACTTCAATGCAAATACCAAAAGATTAACTAGAGATTATATCCTTGATATGGCTGGATTCAGAGCTACTTTAAGTTATGAGAAATACCTTGGCTTACTTGCATTCTTAGGCAGATCGAGAATTCAAGCGTTTAAAGGGATCCTAGATAGAGTAAGGACTTGAGAGAGTAACTGGAAAAATAAACTTCTATCACAAGCTGGAAAGGAGGTATTACTCAAGGCAATCATTCAAAATTTACCTACCTACTATATAGGTGTCTTCAAACTGCCTAGGGCCCTTCTAAGAGAACTCAATAGAGTAACTCACAACTTTTGGTGAGGACATCAACAAAGGGAGATAAAGATCCATTGGGTTTCTTGGCAATAAATGGGAAAGGCAAAAAATGAAGGAGGGTTGGGATTTTGAGATTTTGAGAGTTTTAATAATGCTTTATTAGCTAAACTAGCATGAGGGATTCTGCAAGAGCCACTTTCAATGGCATCTTAGGTTCTTAAAGTTAAATATTTCCCTAGAACAGAATTCTTGAAGGCTAATGTGGGTGCCAAACCCTCTTTTATCTGGAGGAGCATTTGTTCAGCTAGGCACTTGATTGAAAAGAGTAATATTTCGAGGATTGGCAATGGCCATAGTACACTCATATGGAAGGACAGGTGGCTGCCCATTCCCTCTAGTTACAAGGTCCAATCTACAATACAGGTTTTGACTGAAGATGCAAAGGTGGCTAGTTTATTAACAGTACAGAGAAAGAGTGGAAATGGACTTGGTGAGGGAGATATTTGGAGAGGATGAAGCTGAAACAATCCAAAAGATCCCTATTAGCTCAACTGGTGCAGAAGATAGACTAATCTGGCAAGGAACAAAAGATGGGGTCTTCACAATGAAGAGTGCTTACTATCTTCAAAATGAGCTAAATGCACTGATGTTTCACCAATCCTGCTTGATTATTAAAAAGAAAACAATTTGGACTAGATGTTGGAGTTTTAAAATCCCTAATGCATTGAAGACCTTTATGTGGAGAGCTTGTCTCGAGTCATTGCCCACAAGACTAAACCTGGCTAAGAAGCGGATTTGTGAATCTCCCAAGTGCCTTGTGTGCTTGAGTGAGGATGAAACTATGATCCATATATTGTGGAACTGTCCTTTTGCTATCGATGTGTGGAGACAAGGTCCTTCTGGTTTGCATAAAAGTTCTATCAGACCAAGAAAGTTTAGTGACTTAGTTGAGGCACTTATCTCAACTTGTGATCAAGAGACTATGGAATTATTTGCTATAATAACTAGAAGCATTTGGGGGAGAAGGAACCAATTCATCTTTGAGAACTCATTTGCTCATCCATTTGCTTTGGCTCAGATAGTAAAGAATTCGCTCCAAGAATTCAAAGCTGCTCGACAAAAGCCTCAAGCGTCTTCTCGAGGGATGGTAGAAGGCATTGGCATATGGAATCCTCCTCCTCCAAGTGTGATCAAGATTTATTGGGATGCATAACTGAGTGAAGGTAAAGAAATGGCAAGTTTTGGCATAGTGGCCCGTGAGTCTCAAGGTAGAATTTTGGCTTACAAAAAAGTTTCAAGTCAAGTTTTTTTTATCCTTTACTTGCAGAAGCTCAAGGTGCCTTCTACGCTGCAGAGTTGGCTATTGAATTGTGGAACAGTACAGTCATATTAAAGGGTGATTCTCACACGATAGTCAAAGGACTAGAGCAACATCAATCTAGATAAGATAGAGTGGGTATGATTCTTAGTGATACAAAGAGGAACTTCCCCTTTAGCTAGCTCTCATAACCTTGCAAAAGTAGCACTATCACTTCTAAAGTATGTAATTGATCTGGTTGTTAATTCAGACACTTTGCAATCTATAACTCTTCTTTAAATTCAATGAAGTTAACAAGAGTATGTAATTGATCTGGTTATTAATTCAGATACTTTGCAATCTATAACTCTTCTTTAAATTCAATAAAGTTAACAAGAGTATGTAATTGATCTGGTTATTATTTTAGATACTTTGTAATATGTAACTCTTCTTTAAATTCAATGAAGTTAACAAGATTCCTCAAAAAAAAAAAAAAAAAAATGATCAATATCCGGAAAACGAATTATTTTCCTCCCCTTGTAAAGTTCGAGGAAGGTCAGAGCTCTTGTTTTATATCTTTTGTGGGGCTGTCGCAGTCAACTTAAAATAAATGAGTGGCCCCATGGATGGGCTAGTGCCTGATCAAGTCTGCAACCGCGTTGGAAAAGTATACACACACTAGGGGATCAAGTCTGCAACCGCGTTGGAAAAGTATACACATACTAGGTGATGTTAAAGAAGAAATGAAATGAGAATATTGTAATAGTAATAAGTTGATTTATAAATAATAATGAAATAATTTAAATTAATTATTTTAAAATTTTATTTTTAAAAAAAGTTGAATAAAAAATATAATAAAATTAAAATATTATGAAAATATAATTTTTATTTTGAAATTTTAAAAAATTATATTATTTATTTTTTAAAAGTTTAGAATAATTGTAATAATGATTATTTTAAAAATGTTTAATTTGTGTTTTAGTGATGTTTGGATAAAAAATAAGATTTGATAAAATGATATAAGATATAATGAAAATTATTTTGAAACGTACCATTATCCAAGCTAGGAGACACTAATTAAGGTCCATGCATGCTTAATTAATTATCGTTAGTATCTAGATACGATTATTATTTTGGCTGACTTTTCTTATTATTCTTATTATTTGGCTAATTACTTTTCCTCGTCAATGTAGAAATTAAGAAACTTCATATATGATGCTAAAACTATTCCAACTACACACCTTCATGCATACGGCGGGTATACAAATCAGCATTAATTTGCTTCTACTCGAAATAGTAAAAAGGAGCACAATAATATATAATTTATTCATGACTCCAATTAAACAGCAAATATTTGTTCGATCGATCGGAATATCAGATGTTTCCGTACATATACAAGTGATGCTTAACCAAAGTGCCACTTGATCATTTCCTATAATTAGCTTCACATGATTTATATGGAATCGGTCAAATTAATTTAAATTATTCATTAGACTATATATAAAAATTAACATGAAATTAAACCCAAACACATTCCGTGCTGATCATGTTATTCTGGACTGCAAGAAAAAGTTTGTCCAAGACCACTTTCTGGTCTAGGACAGGTAGGTGCGAGAGCATATACGCCTAGCTGTAATTTCAGGTTTGAGACATACCCTTTCTTCGATGTCGCAGCTGTTGTGCAGTCGCCGCATCTCCCACCGGTGCTGCCTCCTCCGTTAATAAAAGGTACGGTAATGCTTATGTACCTCCCTAATTCCTTGAAGTAGTATCGTAATTTCTTTATTTTTTCTCCCAAGTGTTATGGATATGTGGTGTTTTTATCTTACATAATGATAAGAGTCGGGAATTTTTTTAGTGGGTTCAAAATTTATCTGAACATCGTAAATGAAATAAAAAAATATATACGACTTCTTACTATTCATACAACCTTCACGTATCATATTTTTTAAAATTTTTATTATTTTTGTTTTTATCAAATATTTAATATATGAATAATAATAGAAGAATTGAATTAATTTAAGAAGAATAAACTTTAAAAAAAAATTAAAAAATATATATAACCTGATATTATATTTTGTTTAATATTTTATATTTTTATATACAACTTATATATGACATATATTAAGTGATTATTGTTTAAATTGTTGAGAAGCCAATTAATATGTTTCATATGCATAAATATTATTAGAAACGACGAGATCCATCCTAAATGTAGGATTGCTCGCTTAGAGCCTAGAGATACCCTGTTTTGGTTGGCGTGTCCCATAGCCAGGAAATCAGTTTGTGGTTTCCGGGTTTTGTCGTTATCGAGTGCAGTCTCAGCCAAGCGTTTGAATAACTCAATAGATTATTAGTCAAAGTTGGATGGCTGCGTTTTCGGCCTTTTTTGACTTAATCTTGATCAAAATTAAACGTTGATTAAAATATTTTTTTAATATTATTATTATTTTAAAATTTAAAAAAAAATTAAATTATTTATTATATTTTATATTAAAATTTAAAAAATTTATAATAATTAAATAAAATAAGTTAAGATAGATTGAGATAAATTGTAAAACAAAACTGGCATATACGAAGGGCACAGCTCATCATTTAACAATTAATTAAATAATGTAGCAGTCTTATCTGACTTCTCTAGGGAGTTTCCTACCAACTTCTCCATGAATTTCTACCGTTGCTTGACACGTAGACCGGCAGCTTCGTCGACTCTGTCAACAGTACCCTTGATCGACTTATGCCTCACATTTTTCATTCTCCTATACAACATGACGATGCCTCTTGTTGCCTGATTGGCTTGATTGAGTCAGTTCAGCAGATCCCCCGGCTTGTCCTAGTGAATTAAACTTGCTTAATTCTTTATATGGTTTGAAGTTTGAACATATATAGTTCCAACAAAAACTCCAAATCAGCAAGCCATTTCCCCCTTCTCCATAAAGCTAGCGTATAGGCTTAGATCTGTGCATTTTACTGACAATGGTTTCTTTAAGGCCGATTTCTTTTATTCAGTTCTGCATTTTAACATTCATAGCTCTAGCCACTGCCCAACCAAGCTTCCTCTACCATTTCTGTGTATACAAAAATGGTAATTATACCACTAACAGTATCTACGAGACCAACCTCAACAGAGTCCTCTCGTCCATCTCCTCCAATAAAATTATTGACAACGGGTTTTACAGCAATTCTTACGGTCAAGAACCTGACAAAGCGTATGGAATTGGACTTTGTAGAGGAGATGTAAAGCCAGATGTTTGCCGTAGTTGCCTCAATGATTCTAGAATTTCTCTCAAAAAACTTTGTCCCAATCAGAAGGAGGCAATAGGATGGTACGACAATTGCTCGTTACGCTTCTCAAACCGCTCAATATTTGCCGTAGCGGAAAGTTCTCCTTCTTTCTATATGTGGAATATAAGAAACGTATCAGACATAGATGGGTACGGCCAAGTGCTTGCGAACCAGTTAGATGGTATGATAAGTGAAACTGCATCAGGTCGTTCTTTCATCAAGTTTGCCACGAGAACCGCCATCGCCCCTGACTTTGGCAGAATATATGTGCTCTCGCAGTGCACCACCGATTTATCGGAGCAAGATTGCCTTGGTTGTCTAAGAACTATTTCTGAGAGAATTCCACTATGCTGTATCGGGAAAGCAGGTGGTAGGATATACACTCCCAGCTGTAATTTCAGGTATGAGACCTACACTTTTTTCGACCAGCTTACACCTGCGGCATCACCAACTTCGCCATCACCACCTTCCCAACCAGTCTCTCCTCCTCCCATAAAAGGTATAATGATCCTCATATATCCTTAATCGATGAAACCATAATTATTTTTGTTGCGCTCAGCGTAGATGCTGTCCATTACAAGTATGACACGGGAATTGGGAACGTTGCGGGATATCCTACGGAATAGATTGGTTAATCCTTTTATTCGAATTGGGATTTTCTTTCATAATAATTCTTATCAATCATGTCCGGCCAGTCGTATCTATTCTTTTTTCCTTTCTGTTTCGGAGTTATAATATATTTCTATCTCATTTTGTACGTGATAAGTTGTGATTTGTGAGACAAATTTGACTGTTTCAAGTTAATTTGTAGTTGACTTGCCTTTCTAAGACAACGATGTTTTTGCAGGAACTAAGAGAAACACCACAACTCGAACTGCCATCGTCATTGTTGTGCCCACTCTTGTTGTTATCATACTAGTCATCAGTATTATTTATTTATTTTTAAGAGTGAAGAAGCGCAAGGATCATTTTGAACGTAAGTACAACATAGTTCATGTATTCCTCGTTATTTTTGAGATTTTGAAGGTTGTTTTCATATATTATATCACAGTTAATTCGAAAAAATCATGACTTTCTTTTTGCACTTCGGTAAGTACACTGGGTGCTAGCTAGCTAGGATAAATCAAAGGTTTTTTTTTTCTTATAAATGGTTCCACTGATCTCTCTAATTAGTTACTAGAGATACGAACCCACAAATCAAATTAGATGCCATAACTCCTTGTACGTATGCTTTCATATGGAGCAAATTAATAAATCTTTCGAGTATGTATCAACCGGCCGCCGGTTCTTTTTCTGAAGCCCTGGATGAAATGGGAAACGTGGAATCCCTGCAATTTGATTTCGAAGTTATTAGAGCTGCCACAGACGACTTTTCTGATGCAAATAAGCTTGGAAAAGGAGGATTTGGGCTCGTTTATGAGGTATGAAAACAATATGACAATGAAAAGTATTATCAAGAATCTATTAGAATTTGTCAAACCAATGTATTTTGCTCCTGAAAATTGATTTGAATTGTTTTATTTGTGCCTTATTCTCTCACATATGTAGGGTAAGCTTTCCAATGGACAAGAGATAGCAGTAAAAAGACTATCAAAAAACTCAGGACAAGGAGATTTGGAATTTAAGAATGAGGTTGTATTAGTAGCCAAGCTCCAACACCGGAATTTAGTCAGGCTCCTTGGATTTTGCTTGGAAGGGAATGAACGTCTTCTTGTGTATGAGTTCGTGCCAAACAGAAGCCTTGATCACTATATATTTGGTACCATTGCATTCTATGTTTACATTCATGTGATGAAGATAATTTCATTCATTTCCGTAAAAGATCATAAATTTTAAATTTTTGATCGAGTACGATTTCATGCATATGCAGATCCCAAGAAAAGTGCAAATCTAGATTGGGAGAGGCGATATAAAATTATAAAAGGCATTGCTCGAGGGCTTTTATATCTTCATGAGGATTCTCGACTTCGGATTATTCATCGTGATCTCAAAGCTGCTAACGTTCTATTAGATATAGAAATGAATCCTAAGATTTCAGATTTTGGCATGGCAAGGATGTGTGTACTAGATCAGACTGAAGGCAGTACAAACAGAATTGTGGGGACCTAGTAAGTATATATTATACATATCCAAATGGGCTAGAGATAATGACTACAATTTTTCATTTTCTATATTATTGATTTATGTTGGTTATTTGCATCAAAAAAGGCATATGAAGAGTTGGAAATCAAATCAATTGAAAATAATAATCAAAGCTTTACTACCTTCAAATTGAAGTTGAGTTTCTTATTATTGATATGCAGTGGATATATGGCACCAGAATATGCAATGCTTGGGCAATTCTCGATCAAGTCAGATGTCTTTAGTTTTGGCGTGCTGATGATGGAGATTATAAGTGGTCAAAAAATTACATCTTTCCATGAAGGGGAGAACAGAGAGTACCTTCTAAGCTATGTAAGTGTATACACAAATTATCAGACCCTGTTCTTTGTTAAAATGAAAATCAGCAATATTCTACACTATTTTCTTTGACATGTATGCATGAATTAATGTATATCTTCAGGCTTGGAAAAATTGGAGAGAGGGGACAGCTGCGAATCTCATAGATCTCACATTAAGGAGTGGTCCACTGAGCGAAATGATACGATGTATTCACATTGGATTACTGTGTGTTCAAGCAAATGTTACCGACAGACTAGACATGGCTTCAGTTGTTCTCATGCTTAATAGCAATTCCATTGCTCTCCCTTTGCCCACACAACCAGCAAGTTTTATGCAAAATGAGGTTCCACTGGCAACAACAATGAAACTGGACACTGATTGCAAGCCAATAAGTCAGAACGAGGTTTCGATTACCGAGTTAGATCCTAGGTAGTGTTTTGTGGATGTGACCACGGTGTGCGTGTTTTTGTGCAAATTTCACTTGCTATTATATATTTCATTCGATGCTTTAAGGTTGTAGTCTTCTCTGACTCTTGATTCAATAGCTATGATTCATTTGATTTGCTTGCACCCATGACCTAAATCCAACCAATATACAAAGAATACCAAGTCAAAATCACAAATCATTCTCTCGTCCAATGAAAAAGAAATTTTCATAGCAATAGTACAAGAAAGACACCACGCAGTGATCAAGATATTGATCCCCATCAAAGCCTGAGACTACAATAGGATGAGACTACAAACTTGCTCATATTATGTTAATTAACTGCCAGCTTTTATGTACTCTTAGTATGAAAACAATTGACCCAAAGTAATATTTGAAGAGCATTTGCTGAAGTATGATACATGCCTATTCAAGTTACAACATGATCATGTCAATTGGTTTTGTTAAGGGAGGGAGTGCGGTCAGTACTTTTGTGATTTGGGAAAAACACGAATTAAGTACCTATCGATCAAACAAATTTATAATTTGATGGTGACACTGCAAATCGAGCATTAATATATGTATAGGATAATATAAGATATGTATTTCGCTTAATTATTATAACCTGCATCCACTGATTATTATTATTAATTAAGATATGTATTTATAATGTAGATCTTGAACTTGTACAAATTATTATTATTATTATTTTGTTGAAATGAAATGATTGGTTTCCTTGTTTTATACATTTTATTTTCTCCATTTTCTTATAATATTCTCATCATTATTCTCCAATCCCTAATTACTTATCATAATTTAAATTCATTATTTAAAAAAATCTCTGAAATTCTGGAGTTGATCAGCCAAAAGTTCCATTAAAAAAAAAGGCTAAGTATAACTTCATAATGCTGGAGCTCAAGCAACCAAAATGTCTAGTTCAGTTCATGAACAGAGTGTTGGTATGAATAGATTAATGGAGCATAATATGGATTATAATTAAGAGGAGTTTAGTAAATCAAAATATTATACACACTACCATTTATCTATAATTGATGACTGATCATAAAGGTGACAAATAAAAGCGCTACCATTTATCTCTCCTATTTTTCCCCTCAACCAGACAATAATACAGAGAGAATAAGCAATGTATCTAGCTAGCTAGCAGGTGTTATGTGTGTGTATATATATATATATATATATATATATATTTATATATCATATCTTATTTTTATACTATCAAAGCATTCTCATTGGATTATCTATATCCAAAATTAAAGTCTATTTTTACCTATTAGAAATAAAAACCACTTGCAATGAATTATCCATAGTTAAATATTTTAGCTTTGAGCTACAGTATACGTAAAGAAAAAAGCAAATTTGATAGTTACTATTCTATAAGTAAATCTTTATTTTATTATTTTTTAAGTTTCTCTCTCCTTTGATAGTTACTGTTTTTTAAATCTGTATTATTTTTTAATCCATAATTTAATTAGAATATGATTACTAATTAACATATAGTAGGTAAAATGGTAAAATATGATAAAATAAAATTAAATAATAATTAAAAAATTAAATATTTTTTAATTTATTAATTATTTATTACTATATAATAAATAAATAGAAAATCTAATGCAGAAATTTGATATAAAGAGTTAAAATCAAATTCAGATTATATTATTTTATTGTTATATAATAAAAAAAAATAGCTATTCTAATGTGGAGATTTATGTAAATGGAATAGCCAATATCTAAATTCATCTTACATTTATAAAAAATTTCCTTTACATATGCATAATCCAATAACAATGCTCTAAATGCCGCTATAGGCAAATTAACAGAAATAAACAGTCTTTGTTCGATACTTCCTTCTTCCATTTCTATCCCTCTGTGTTCGATCGTATTACGGTTTTGCCCCTGTCTCTTGTGTTTTATTTTTACTTTCTATTCCACTGATGCCCCTGTCTGATCGAGTGTTATTACTGTTGTGCCCCTAACTTTTGTGTTCTTTGTTTTTTGGTTCCTCTTATGACCTTGTCCGAGAGACTGTTATTACCCTTTTGCCCCTGACTTCTATGTTGTCTACTTCGTAGTTCGTGCGTCTTGTATGCTGCTCGACTGATTTTTCACATCTCTTACCTTATTTCCTCTATTACTGAGTTTTTTTGTTCATTTTTTGTTCCTACAGTCCATTATTGTGCGTGTGTGACTGAATGAGTCTGTGGCTTTTGTGTTCCTCGTTCGGTTCCATCATTTATCTGGTTGTTTGGGTCTCCATTTTTCGTTCTTAGGTTCCATTGATCCTGTTGGTTTTAGTGTTTTTTGGTATGACGTTGTCAGTTGAGGGATGTCTTGGCGTACAGATATTCGATGCGATTTTTTGATAGGTTGAGAAGATGTGTTTGCCAGTTGATGGGAGAGGTACGGGGCAAAGTTGTTGGTTTCTTTTGCTGACTATCGACTGCAGAAGGTTTGGTTGGGAGGTCTAGAAGAAAAGCTTTGGTCATGGTCTTTGTTTCTTGGTTCGGGGTGTGTGTTTCTCAATTCTTCTCCGTTCGTTTTGCTGCCGTTGCGCTTTGGGATGGTTTTCTATTGTCCTCATCATAGTGTGTGGGTTCTTCAGTTTTTGCTTTGGATTTTATAGTTCTCATTCTGCTCCTTCAGAGGCACCATTGACGTCAAGTCCGTGTTTTCCAAAATTTGCCTTCGATTTCTCTCTCTTTTGCTCCTCTATTTTCTCAATTTGGTTTAGATTTAAATAAACTTGTAGTGGTTGGATTTTTGAATTTGTGGAATTGGGGATGTAACGGCCCAAGGATTCATTGGATTTTATTGTTAGGTTGCTGATCTCAATTTGGTTGTTAGTTCTGCTTTTGGTATTACATTTCTATGGTGGGTTATACTTTTATAATTCTTTAATCGCAATGTGCTTGGAGTAGCTATTTTTTAACCTATATTTTCCTTCTTCAATAATCTAACTTTGTGTTTACAAGTAAATAATTTAACTTTCTCTATTTGGTTGCAGAGAAATTTGAGAAAATGAGATGAAGCACAGTTTTTGAATCTTGTGAGCTATGTTTTCTGATATGTGCTTTTTCTTTCTTTATTATTTTCAGATTTATTTAAACCTTTCATATGGTGATAAGTTGTTTGTTACTTATGATTTTGTTCTCAACCACTTGAAATGTTTAAGAATATATTATATTCTGTCCACGAACATGTGTATGAGATGTTTGCTTTTGCCTAAGACGGGTAGAGACGGAAAGTTTACTTTTATAATAAGCAAATTGAAATGAGTGAAGTTATTATGTCACGGGTGCTTGGGGATTGGCTCATGAAGAGGAGAGAAGCATTGAGGCTGTATAGCAGGGAAGGAATTGATAGTCAGTAACGACTTTAACTGCCAAGTTAGGAAGCATACAACTTGTAGAAGTGTTGTGGTTAATAGTACGTTGCGTTTTGATATAAGTAGGTTGTGAGTCAAGGTCGTTTAATTTTGTTTGAGTTTGTGTTTTGCTTTAATGAAACGGTGTGTTTCATCTGTTAGGAGATAGTAGTTGCGTTTTGTGTTTGTAGTCTTGTGTTTTGGGATTCTTTCATGCTCTACATATATATAAGCAGTGTATGGCCAGTGTAAGACTTCATTCTTGATTTCTTAAGTTTCATTATGAATTTGGAGGTTGGGAATTCCTTGAAAATTTCCTGTCAAGATTCACTAAGGGAATTGTAACACAGCACACACGGATTGGGGAATTTGTACGGGTTTCTCACTTAGAGGGTGAGTTCCTCCAAAAAAGATGAGAGGTAGAGGAAAGGAATTCTAGGCAATTGAATATTACTTTCTGCATGAAAAAGAATAGTCCGAGCTCCTGCCAGTACATACGGCAGAGGCCTAACAGAAAAGTGGTCCACACCAATAAGAGGATGACACCACAAGAAGGATATAAAAGACAATACAAATGTAAAAGCTGATAAAGTAGTAGTTGTAATAATGTCCTTGATAGTAATTGCACTAAAAATAGTCTATGCAATTCCACATGTAAGCTTGAGGTGCTACCAAACTGAGTAATCCAACGGCTGCGAACAAGCTGCTTTCCCCTAACTCTCTTGACCAACAAACTTCACATTCCAGACATCATCTTCTTCCTTCATGTGGCGTCTCTCGAAAACTCCCAAAGCTCCACCTTTCTTCCACTTATTCCCTCTGTTTGTGACAAATCCCTACCATTAGAACACCTTGCCTTCAAGGTGGGAATATTGCTCCTTCAACCTCGCATATGGCTCCCACGTAACGTCTTCCGGTTCTTGTCCTTGCCATCGTATGAGGACCTCCGTGCATGCCTTGTTGTTTCTCTTCACTATGTGACGGGCTATGGCCTCCTTTGGTTCGAGCTTCAAGACTCCTGCAGCATTGACGGGGTGTATGGTGGCTAAAGGAGTGATCTCTCCGATTTTCTTCTTCAACTGGGACACGTGAAAGGTAGTGTGGATCTTGGAGGATGGGGGAAGTTTCAGGAGATAAGCCATGGATCCGACCCTCTCCAACACTTGGAAGGGTCCATAATATCTTGGGGCTAACTTGAGGCCCCTCCTCTGAGAAACCGAGGTCTGCCGGTACGGCTGTAGGCAAAGATAGACCCACTCACCAATGGTAAACTCCCTCTCAGTTCTCTTTAAATCTGCATATTTCTTCATCCGTTCTTATGCTCGATGTAGGTTAATTTTTAGGACTCTCATAATCTGCTATCTGGTTCTTAGCTCATCATCCACAGACTCACATCTTGCTGTGCCAGGTATGTAGTTCATGAGCTGAGGTTGGGGCGTACCTGTACAGGGCCTTAAATGGAGATAGTTTCATGGAGGATTGCACATTGGTGTTGTACTACCATTTGGCCAGGGAAACCCACTTAGACCAGTTTCTTGGCTGATCTCCAGCAAAACAATGTAGCTAATTTTCTAAACTCTTGTTTACTACTTCCGATTGGCCGTATGTCGATGGGTGGTAGGCTGTTGAGAAAGCCATTTGTACGCCCTGCAGTTTAAAAAATTCCTGCCAAAACTGATTGGTGAAGGTTGAGTCCGGTCTGATATGATGGTCAAGGGTAGGCCATGTAGTTTGAATACGTGTTTTAGGAAGAGTTGGGCTATGTGTTTGGCTGTTTATGGATGGAAAATGGGTATGAAATGGCTGTATTTGGTGAGGCGATCCACCACCACCCACAGATTGTTGAAACCTAATGACATGGGAAGACCCTCAATGAAGTCCATGGTTATGTTTGACCTTGGTTGGGATGGCACAGGCAAGGGTTGTAGGAGTCCAGCAAGGTACTGTTCTCATGTTTCACTCTTTGGCACATGTCACATTCCCTCACAATCTTCTTCACATCCGCCTTGAGTCCAACCCAAAAAAACTCCCTTCGTGCCCTATGCATAGTTTTATCATATAACCTGCATGGCCCCCTAAGGCACTGCTATGCACCAAATCCAGCAACTTAGCCTTAAAGGAGTCATCATTGGGGACAAATATCCGTCCCTTGTATAACAACATGCCATCTCTATAATTGTAATGGGGTGGTAAGGGCTTAGAGATCAGCTTTTGAACACATGGGTCCTTTTCATAAGTTGTTTTCAACTCATCCAACCAATCCACTGTTGGGAAAGAGAGTAAACAGAGTATAGCATCCTCTGGTTCTGCCTTTCTAGACAACGCATCTGCCACACGATTTTCCTTGCCCTTCTTGTACTCAACTATGAAGTTGTAGCCCAACAACTTAGTCAACCATTTTTTTTTTTTTTTTGCATGGGAGTGCCCACCTTCTGGTCTAGTAAGTACTTTAGACTCTCTTGGTCATTACTTTAGACTCTCTTGGTCAGTCTTAATGGTGAAGGACTGACCTAGTAAGTAAGACGCCACTTGTGAACCGCTAAACCAAGGGAAAATGGTTCCTTCTCATATGTGGACAGTTGTAGGGCCTTACCTTTCAGTTTTTGACTGAAAAAACTGATAAGTTTGCACCTTGCATGAGTACCGCCCCCACCGCTCCCCCCAAGGCATCGCACTCAATGGTGAAAGGTTGAGAAAAATCTGGGAGGCCCAAAATAGGTGGTTGTGTCACTGCTGCCTTGCTATTCCCCCATAGCCTCGGATAAACCTCCAGTAGTAGCCTCTGAGGCCCAGAAAACCTCGCAACCCCTTAACTGAATTAGGGAGTAGCCATTGCAACATGGCTTGTAATTTTTCAGGGTCTGCCTGAACCCCTTTAGCTGATATGAGATGACCCAAATAGGTGATTTCACTACACCCAAACCTGCACTTAGACAGTTTGGCAAATAACTGTTGCTGCCACAGTGTATCTAAAGTAAGTTTTAAGTGTTCCACATGTTCCCCCTCACTTCTGCTGTATATTAAAATATCATAAAAAAACCAGTATAAACTTCCAGAGAAAGGGATTAAACATCTCATTCATGAAGTTTTGAGAGGTTAAGGGGGCGTTCATAACTAAAAATTCATAGTGCCCCTCGTGTGTCCGAAAAGCTATTTTGCACATATCTTGAATTTGGTGGTATATAGATCGCAAGTCCAGCTTAGAAAAAATTTTAGACCCATGTAGTTCATCCATAAGTTCCTCAACTACGGGAAGAGGAAACTTATCTTTGATTGTGACCTGATTTACTGCCCTGTAGTCGACACACATGCGCTAGGTACCGTCTGCTTTTCTAACCAACCAGCAGCACGGGCGAGGAGAAAGGGCTTTGACTTGGTCGGATCACCCCTGAGTTGAGCAGCTCCTTGACTATCTTCTCTATTTCATCCCTCTGAAAATAAGGAGAGCGGTATGGCCTGACTAAAACTGGACCTGTTTGGGGTAGTAAGTTAATTTAGTGGTCATGAGACCTGGGGGGGGGGGGGGGGGGGGGGGGAATCCCTTAGATTCAACAAATATATTAGGGTAGGCCTGAATCACTTCTTGGACCAACCCCTTCTCTTGTGTGGCTTTAGTCTGTTCAGGTTCATGGAGTAATTGTAACAATACCCCCCTAGTTTCCAGCTTGTGTCTTTTACTTTTATCCCCTTCTTCAATAAGTTGTGAGGCTGCCAAGCCCCTAATTTCTACCTCCTGATTGAGATAGGAGAATTTCATTGTGAGGCTTTCAAAGTTCCACAAAATCGAACCCAAGCCCCTCAACCATTGGATGCCTAGCACCATGTCGCACCCCGCCAATACCAACATATGCATTTATCAACAAAACTGATCCCTTGGATAGTAAATCTAGTGTGCACACTTTCCCCTTCACTTAGGAGCTGTTCCCCACTAGCCACCCTAACCCGCACCTTCTTTTCTTGGTTAATAGGTAGCTGGCCCTTAAGTACCACAGTTGGATCCAAAAAATTGTGTGTGTACCCTGTGTCAATTAGAATGGTAGCCCATTGTAATTTGACCTTCCCTTTCACTCACATAGTGCGTGGGTTAAGGGAGCCCGTGATAGCATGCAAGGAAATCTCCGGGATAGCTTCCACAATGGAGAGATCCAAGGTAGCTATTGCTGGTTCCAGTTTTGATTTTTTTTCATCTTCAATGTCAATATTTTCTTCCCACACCTCCTTCAAGATGTATAACTTTGGTTTTTGACACTTATGGCCCGAACCCCACTTGGAGTCACAATGATAACACAAGCCATTTTCTCTTCTATCTTTCATCTGGGCCTGATTAATTTTATGGACTGGTGGTTGACGCTTAACGACCCCTTTGGATGGCTCAACCACTGAGGAAACAACTCAGTTTAACCGATTCCAACAAGCCCTTAAGCTGATTGGACAGATTCTCAAAACTGGCTTTATAATCTTCAACTGACCCAGTTTGGTGTAATTTAGCAAGTGATGCCATGGGATCATCATAGGCACTAGGGCCAAAACACACTGAAAGGGCACGAGTAAAAGAATCCCAATCTGGGAAGGCTCCCCTTTCCTCCATATTCTAGAACCAAACTAATGCTTGCCCTTCCATGTGGAAGGATGCTAAGTGCAATTTATGTTGTGGTAAAGTGTTGTGAAAGGAAAAAAAAAAATGGTTTACCTTATAGATCCAACCGTTGGGGTCCTCTCCATGAAATGATGGAAAGTCCACTCTAACTGAGAGGGTATTCATGTCTCCAAATGATTCTCTGCGAGCTTCATGGTGTGAGTGGGTTACTGATGAATTTTCTGTGTCTTCTTGCTTTTGATGCTGGTTTTTCTTTTGTAGTTCCTGGGTCAAGGCTGAGAACTGGTTGAAGACTTCCCTACAAGAGGCAATCATCTCAGTTTCAATAGTTTTAAATTGAGATTCTGAGCATTTCTTCAGATTCACCATCTCAGATTCTATGGAATTGGTGGTTTTCTTCAGGGCATTAAGCCCTTCCTGGAACTGATTTTGTCTGGCTAGTTCCTTCAACCATAGTGAATATTCAAGGATCAATGACAAACTGATCCACTTGTAATACAGCACACACGGATTGGGCAATTTGTATGGGTTTCTCACTTAGAGGGTGAGTCCCTCCAGAAAAGACGAGAGGAAGAGGAAAGGAATTCAAGGCAACTGAATATTACTTTTTGCATGAAAAAGAACAGTTTGAGCTCCTGTCAATACAGACGGCAGAGGCCTAACAGAAAAGTGGTCCACAACAATAAGAGGATGACACCACAACAAGGATATAAAAGACAATACAAATGTAAAAGCTGATAATGTAGTAATTGTAATAATGTCCTTAATAGTAATTCTGCACTAAAAAGAGTCTGTGCAATTCCACGTGTAAGCTTCAGGTGCTACCAAACTGAGTAATCCAACGACTGCGAACAAGCTGCTTTCCCCTAACTCTCTTGACCAACAGACTTCACATTTCAGACTTCATCTTCTTCCTCCATTTGGTGTCTCTCGAAAACTCCCAAGGCTCCACCTTTCTTCCACTTATTCCCTCTGTTTGTGATAGGAATCTTGCATTTGGTACATTCTTTTGCGTGCAGAGTTCTTGTTTCTTCATTACTTGGTATTCTTTCAGTGTTCTGAGTTGTTTGAGGAAGTGCAGTAGTGTTCTTGGTAGCAAGAACGTTACATACTAGTAGAAAATATGGGGATTAGATGGAGTGGGAATGGCTTGCTGAGATGTTTATACTCCTATTAATGGAAATAACCTTGGAGATGTTTCCGGTGGCCCACAGACGGTAAAATACTTTTCCACTTAATTGTTACAGAGTTTTCATGCTCCATGTACTCTTTGCCTGTACTTTATAGTGTGGCTTTTTTCCCTATTTCTTCCTCTTTTGATATGACCCAGAGATTGTGAACTTCTTTTAATATATAGGATTTGACCGCTTGAGGGAAAGGATCAGGGCCAATCAAACTACGGTGGAGGTGCATTTTATACGCCAGTAAGCTTCCCCTTTTCTTTGATACCTTTACTTTAGAATAATCCTTTTTTTTTCTTTTTGTTTCTTTTGGCCTCAAGCAATGCAGAAGAGGCATCTTTGGTGTAAATTATTTTCATAGGGGCATCATTGTTCATTGTTTTTTTAATATATTGTTGTGTTTGGTGTAGAGGCATGGATGCATTGATTATTGGGTTGATGTGTTCCCAGTAATAAAGAACTGGAAATGTTGATTTTAATGTTCCAAGAAATCTATTTCCATTGTTTGAATTGATTCATTGAAGTTTTTATATTCATGTCATAAAATTGAATTGTGAGCCATTGGGGCTTGTAAAAAATATCAGACTAACCTAATCAGGACCATAGATAAACTTCAAAGCTGTTATAGACCGAATCTCTTTATTCATGAGCACCAAAGATGTTAGCTGTTGTTGATGTACTTCATTTATGAAGACTTAGGTATCTCAACTCCCAGCCACAACCATGGTCAGAAAGTTGGCCAGGTTCAGCGCCCCCGCCACAATTATGGTCCTTCAGCGACACAGGATCCTATCGATTAGTTTAGGATGGCTTTTTTTTTTTTAAGTGCTTGTATTGTTTTCTTTTTCTTTTTTTGTGCTTCTGAGCCATACATGCATACTGCTCAAACTTCAAGTGGGGTAGCCACATCTAATGGGTTTTATTCTCCTGAGTTTAGGGATGATTTTGGTGCTGGGCTTTTGGATCTCCATGCTATGGATGATACAGAGCTTCTGTCTGAGGTATGTTTCGTTGAAAGGTTTTCTGTTCAAATGTGCAGGAAATGTCATAAATGTTCATGTGAAGTTTGTTCCCATAAAATCAAAATGTAATGTACTTTCTTGTGTAGTCTTAAGAACTAAGATTGAAAACCATGGAATGGATATAGTCCTTGTTGGTCAAAGTTTTCTTTAAATTTTTTATTTTTATTTAGTAATATATGCTTGTGTTTCTTTCCCCTTATGTGAGAATGAAAAATAGTGACTATGCAATATCATTCAGTTGATACATTGGGGTTTAGGCATTTAAGCTTAATTCAAAGTACCTAAATCATGTAGACCCGCATATAGGATGAGTTACTTGGCCTTTTTTGGGTTGGAACTAGCTTCTTAACTTAAATAAGAAGCGAAGGAAATATAGGGAGTAAATTTTTTCTGGAATAAAAAGGGCGACAGATTCCAATTGCCATCCTTCAGCGAATCAAGGAGGATTTCATCCATAGACAAGATGGAGGAAAAGCTGCAACAATAGTTGCCAATAGCCTCAACAAGGAGTTTGGGTAATCTTTTCTTCTTCCTCTTCATCTGCTTATCCCTTTTTCTTCTTTTTGAAGTATATCATATTGTTGCTGTAAAATAGGATATTCATTTTAAATTTTATAAGTTACTTTAATGCCAAAATTTTGGTCCTGGTGATTTAGGCCTAAATTGAAGGAGCAGATGCAATATTGTGTAGATCATCCAAAGGATATCAGCAAGCTGGCTAAAGTGGAAGCTCAGGTTTCAGAAGTCAAAAGAGCTATGATGGAAAATATAGAGAAGGTAAGGTGGTGTTGCTTTCTCTTCTATATGTCAGTAGCAAAGACTTGTAAAAAAAATGTCAATTTCAAAGGTTATATTCTCTTTGATAGAATCTTTTTTCAGCTAAACTCAAGAAGCCTATTTTTTCTTTTTTTGTTTGGGACTATGGTATTTCATTTTATTAACAATTTTTCTGTATAGGTTCTCGACCGTGGAGAAAAGATTGAGCTTCTGGTGGATAAAACAAAAAACCTTCATTCTCAGGTTAGTGACTTTGTATCGTTGATTCGTTTTCCTTTATCTCCCTTTTTTAACCTCCCTATCTTGGAATGATAGTGGTATATAAATTATTGAAAAGAATAATGAACCCAGAACCATTATTGAGGACATACTGGATGATGAGGAACCGTTGTAACCACCAGAATTCAACGAGATTATTTAGTGTTCTTATTACAATTAAGTTTTTTTTATTAGTGTTCTTAAACCTATTTTGATTTATGTGATAGATGGTTCAAGTGGGAAAGGTATTTTTGGAAAATAAGTTTTGGACTTCATTGAATTTTACTTATTTTTCTTTCCTTTTTTTGGAATTTTGAAATGTCTTTGGTCTGATTTATTCTCATGATTGAACTGATAGTTGATTTGAAAAGATAGGGATTGTTTTTGGACTAGTTTTTCTTCGCACTTGGTCGAATATTTGGTTACTTGGGCTTCTTGCTTCTGCTTCTGGGCTTAAAGTAGTTTGCCTTTTTTTTTTCCCCTCTCAATGCTTCTGACGCCGGACATAATAGCGATTATCTTGCAGGCAAGTTCCAGCAGATGATTCACAGGGAAGAAGAGGAGAAAATTGCCCAAAACACAGAGAGAAAAATCTCTAGGGTTTAACTGAATATTATCAAATCAAGCAATAATGAAAAATCAGTTCACAAGCCGGACTGTTATAGCCAAAAATCGTGTTTATCCAAATTTTGTCAAAAATAGCAAAATCCCGAAAATCACTCCAAATTGAAATTCAAAATAAAAAAAGCAATCTACAAAAAATGGGCCCAAATCGGGTTTGAAATGACTTCCTAACTGACAAACGAAATATTACCATAAATAATAAAAAAATAACTAAAACTAGTGATTCAGAGTGGAAAACAACAAAATTTGAGGTAAAAAAAAGGGCACATGGAGCTATGCTCAATGTGGACAGCGCGATTCCGACGTCCGTAGCCAAAGTTATGGCCAAAAGACTGAAACGCACTTTAAACGGCCCCAATTAGTAATATATCACAATCAATTTTCTCCTTTGCGCTGATCTGCCAACTCATGGTATCTCAGCGCCATCTAGGTGCAATCTGACAGCTCAGCATCATCTGTCTCTGATCCCTCTGCATCAGTCGCCTCGGGTTGGAAAGAACTCGTCCTCGAGTTCAGAGTAGTGTCCTCAGAATCCACAAAACAAGGACTTAGGTGCGTCACATTAAAGACATCAGAAGTCTTCAAATGACTGGGAAGACGCAACCTGTAAGCATTATCATTGATCTTCTGCACTACCTCACAAGGTCCAATCTTCCGATCCTTAAGCTTATTATACTCGCCAACAAGAAAACGATCACGAGTTAATACAGCCCAAACAAAATCACCAACATCAAAAAGTACCTGACGACGATGACTGTCAACCCGAGTCTTGTACTTGGTATTACTCTCATGAATGGTTTGTTTCACCTGCTCATGGATAACCCGAAGATGCTCTGCCATCTCATCTGCTTTCGGACTGAAACATCCTATACGTGGAATAGGGGCTAAGTCCAGCACCCTGGATGTGTTCTGACCATAGACAATCTCAAATGGGCTTAAGCCTGTGGTTCTGTTTTTTGATCTGTTGTAGGCGAATTCTGCTTGAGGCAATGCCAAATCCCACTGCTTTGGCTTAGTTCCTGCCAAACACTTCAAAAGGTTGCCCAAACTCCGGTTCACCACCTCAGTCTGGCCATCCGTCTTGGGGTGGTAGGCGCTACTAAAATTCAACTGTGTTCCCAGTTTCCCCCACAGGCTCTTCCAGAAATGACTGATGAACTTGGTATCACGATCTGAAGTGATGGATCGAGGAACACCACGTAAATGCACAATCTCCCTGAAATAAAGATGGGCAATCCAGACAGCATCCATAGTCTTCCTGCAAGCTACAAAATGGGCCATCTTGGAAAACCTGTCAATCACAACAAAGATAGAATCCAAGGCCCTTTGGGTGCGGGGTAAGCCCAATACAAAATCCATGCTCACATCAAACCGAGGAGCTTCAAGAACAGGTAAGGAAGTGTACAAGCCCTCATTGGTGAGAACTCCCTTAGACCGCTGGCACACATAACAACGGTCCACATAATGGGCCACATCACTAGTCAACTTGGGCCAAGAAAAGTTAGAAGACATAAGGGCCAATGTCTTATCTCGGCCAAAGTTTCCCTCATTATGAAGCTCAATTATAATTTGCTGCCTCAATGAACAATCTGGAATGCACAACTGTAATCTACGAAACAGATACCCATTATGCAAAATAAAATCATGACGGTGACCATCAGTTACCTCCTGAAATATCCTTCCAAAGGAAGGATCAGCTACATACATATCTGTGAAAGTCTCAAAGCCTGCAACTTTGGTACTCATGGTGGTGAGGAGTAAGGCACGATGGCTCAGGGCATCTACGATGCGGTTCAGACTCCATGCTTGGTGCCTCAGCGTAAAGGTGAACTCTTGCAAGTATGCCACCCACTTGGCATGCCGTTTACTCAGCTTGTGATAGCTTCTCACTGAAAAAAGCAACCGGACGCCCTGACTGACTCAGAACACCACCAATGCCAACACCAGATGCATCACAATTTACCTCGAACACATTGTCAAAATCAGGGAGTGTCAAAACTGGTGCCTCGGTCATCTTCTGCTTGACCAGTTGAAAACTGGCCTCTGCCTCCTTAGACCACTAGAAATCACGCCCCTTGAGGCACTCGGTGATAGGGGAAATAAGAGTGCTGAAATTTCTAATGAACCGGCAGTAGAAAGATGCCAATCTATGGAAACTTCGGATGTCGTGTAAGGTCCTTGGTTTGGGCCACTCCAAGACTACATCTATCTTTGACTGATCTGCATGAACACCATCAGTAGACACAACAAAACCAAGAAAAGTTACAGAAGTAGTGAAGAAAGAACACTTCTTCTGATTGACAAACAGGCACTCCGTTTTCAGCATATCAAAAACAGCACGGAGGTGATCGAAGTGTGAAGCCCACATCAGACTATAAATGAGCATATCATCGAAGTAAACTACAATGAATTTCCCCATAAAAGGCCGCAAGACCTGATGCATAAATCTCATGAACGTGCCGGGCGCATTGGATAGCCCAAAAGGCATGACCATCCACTCATACAACCCGTGTTGCGTCTTAAATGCCGTCTTCCACTCATCTCCAGGCATTATTCTGATCTGGTGGTATCCGCTTTTAAGGTCAATTTTTGAGAAGACCTTAGAACCGGATAGCTGATCCAACATATCATCCAGGCGGGGAATTGGAAACCGGTACTTCACTGTAATTATGTTGATCGCTCGGCTGTCAACACACATACGCCAAGAACCATCTTTCTTTGGCACTAGCAGGGCAGGGACGGCACATGGGCTCATACTCTATTGGATATAGCCCCTCTCCAACAACTCTACCACCTGTCGCTGCAACTCTTCAACCTCCTTGGGACTGAGGCGATATGCTGGTCGATTCGACAAACTTGACCCAGGAACAAGGTCAATTTGATGCTGAATATCCCTCATAGGCGGTAGTTTAGGAGGAAGATCCTCTAGCATCAAGTCAGAGAACTCTGCTAGCAGCCGCTGCACCTCTGCTAGTAAATCTGTATCCACGTCTACTGCACTATTCTCGCAAGGTAGTAAAGCATAGACCATGTCTCCATGCTTAATCTCATCTGAAAACCTGGACATGGAAAGCAGGTTGGTATTATTGGCTATCGAGGTAGGAGTGAGTCCTTCCCGCCGGGGCACCAACACAATCTTTTTTCCCTTGATGTTAAGGGAATACATATTCTTCTGTCCATCATGAATGACACTGCGGTCATACTGCCAAAGTTGACCCAACACTACATGACATGCATCCATAGACACAACATCACACCAGGCATTATCGAAATATTTTCTACCAATTGAAAAAGACACAAGGCATTGCCTATCAACTGTTACCTCACTGCCTTTATCTAGCCATGACAACTTGTATGGCTTAGGATGACGGTCCGTCTTCAATTGCAATTTTTGGACAACCTCCTCAGACACTACATTCTCACAACTGTCGCTATCGATGATCATTTTGCAGACTTTCTCTGCAACTGTGCAGGTCATGTGAAAAACATTGGTTCTCAACCAATCGTCCCCTTAATTGCCCTTGGGAGTCAGTAGACTCTTACGAATGACCAGAGTCTCATGACCATCTCCATACAGCATCAGTCTCATCATCGTAATAGACGAGCTCGCCAATCTCCTCAGTCTCGTCTACCACATTCTCCTCAATCAACCAATTTTTGTCCTTTTGATTAGCAGGCTTCCTGCAATCAGTCGCTCGATCTCCCTGTTCACCACAACGAAAACATCTGATAGTAGGGTTAGAATTACCCTGCGGTGGCTGGTGGACAGGACGGGAATCCTAAGGGCTAATCGGTCGACTGTTTTGATCGCTCCTGATCACTGGTCTCCTGTTTTGCTGTTTTTCAACAGCAAGTGCATGCTGGTAAGCCTCCGAAACATTCCATAGTGAGTGAAGGCTGAGGACATCTTGCAAGGGCTGGCGCAAACCCTCCAAATACCGCGCCACCATCTGCTCCTCCGTGTAATCATCGATTGATCTCGCGCCCTACCACAATGCATGAAGTCGCTGAAACAAGGTTTGCGTGTAGCCAAAGGGAAGGAAGTGACCCTTCATCTTCTTCTTCATCTTCTCCCAATCAGTGATCTTGGCCTTGCCCTGCCTGTCTCGTGAACGTCGCAACTGCTCCCACCACGCAGATGCTCTACCCTTGAGTTTGATGGCGATCATTTTCACTTTCACACAATCGGGGACTTCCTTATAATCAAAAATACGCTCTACTTCATTAATCCAATCACGGCGTTAGGCTTCCTCATTCGCAACCTGCCCACGACGACCACGACCACCAACCATTGAAACTGATGAAATTTCCCAAGAAGATGTTGAAGCTCTGATGCCAACAGACACCGGACAGAATAGTGATTATCTTGCAGGCTAGTTCCAGCAGATGATTCACAGGGAAGAAGATGAGAAAATCTCTCAAAACACAGAGAGAAAAATCTCTAGGGTTTAACTTAATATTATCAAATCAAGCAATAATGAAAAATCAGTCCACAAGCCGGACTGTTATAGTCAAAAATCATGTTTATCTGAATTTTGCCAAAAATAGCAAAGTCTCGAAAATCATTCCAAATTGAAATTCAAAATAAAATAAGAAATCTATAAAAAATGGGGCCCAAATCGGGTTTAAAATGACTTCCTAACTGACAAACAAAATATTACCATAAATAGTAAAAAATAACTAAAATTAGTGATTCAAAGGGGAAAACAGCAAAATTTGAGGTTGAAAAAAGGGCACATGGAGCTATGCTCAATGTGGATAGCCCGATTCTGACGCCCATAGCCAAAGTTATGGCCAAAAGACTGAAACGCACTCAAAACGGTCCCAATTAGGAACATATCAGAATCAATTCCCGCCTTTGCGCTGATCTGCCAACTCATGGTATCTCAGCGCCATCAAGGTGCAATTTGACAGCTCAGCATCATCTGTCTCGGATCCCCCTGCATCAGCTTTCGAAGTTATATAATCATCACAAACATGCTCATATGATATGAATTGATGTGCAATTCTGGAGAAGGATTTTGATTCCAAGTTGAAAATTCAGGGGAAGTCTTCCAATGTTGGGAATGTGTAGAGATCCAAGAACTTTGCTTTCAAGGCACCTCAAGAGAGTTTTACTAGTCAGGATTTTGATATGGACAAGATCCATGGCATTGCTTCCTATTCCAAGGTCTATACATTTCTTATTCTCTATTTTCATTTTTGCAAGGTAAGCTAGGTTTTTCAGTGATTTGGCTCATTTGCGCTTTTGTAAGTTTGGGCGCTAAATAGTTTGTCGGTTTTCTTTTTTCTTTTGTCGTAGGCTGGGGTTTGATGAGTTAATGATATTTGGTATTTAATGTTGTTTGTGAATGCTATATTTATGTAAGGTTTTTTAGATTTTTGGTTTTCAAGTTTTTTGGCAACATTTCTCTTATGATTATCGATGGGTCCTATGCAATGTAATATTGGGGTTTTGTTGGCATGTTTATAGCCGTTTCCGTTCACATTTTAAAAACATATAATGCTACAATAGGGTGTTTGGATTTACAACAAAGATAGTTTGGTAAATTAGGCCAGGATGTGATGGAACATCAGGTTTAATATGGATGCCTCCAGAAGTCAGGGAAAACATTGTCTTCCCCATTCTTCATACCCTGGTATTGATGCCCTGTTGTTTTCAGAAAATGGAAAATGCAACTCTCCTAGCTATTGTGTGATTATGTTAAGCTTTTATAGCATGCTGAACTTTTGTCTTCTTAGCCACAAAAAATAAGAAAAAGAAAAAGAGCAGTTATTTGAGTTGAGGAGAACGTGTTGATACTTGAGACAACATGGCCTATTGGGATTGGTAGAGCTTCTCACCTACACTTTTAGAAGCTTAGCATATGTGTGTGTGTGTGGGGAGGGGGAGATGCAAAGAGGTTTGAAGGTGCTGCAGATCTGTTTAGGAAGACATATTGCCTATTCCATGTATGCTGCAGTTCTGTTTATACCTTTTCTTCACACTGTTTTGCCTGGCCTAACAGACAACAACAATAACCATATTGAGGCCCTAAATTCATTTTATACAAGACCATTTACCATATCTCCAAAAATATTGCAACACATTCTTCGGAAAAGGAATGTATCATCCACCTTGGTGCAGAAGTAGATAAGCTTCGACAGGAACTCCATAAGAGATTCAATGTCTTGTCTCAGCCCCATCAATGAAACACCGACAAAAGCCTTAAATATTCATTTCAACCAAACTGTCCAACCTTATGTTTTTATAACTTAATGAAACTTTAGCATGACATTACTGTTGGGTTGTTGGCTAAAAAAACTGTAATTTAAATTGCCATAGTTTGCTTATTTACTGAACTTGTATGAATTTTTGATTTGTTTTAACTTGTACTGTTTCACTTGGTACTTAATGAACAGTTTATCCATCCACATATTTCTCACCACCTTAGTGAATTTGAATGAATGCCAACCGATATCAAGATTTATCCATTTGTCCATTACACAGTCTATCAATCGGTTTTGCATCCTCTTTCCATCCTATTGTTCATTGTGGAGTGACAGTACAGATTTTTTGCATATAACCTCGGCTTGGAAACAAATGAAATGCTCTCCCATCACGCGATACCAAACCTAACCGTACCGATACAGAAAACAGAAAAAAAGAAACATAATCGTACAAGTGCAACGTTTATGAGGTTATTGCTCAAACACGCTCAAACGGATTACAAGAGTATAAGTTTTAAATAGATAAATTTTATGTAAATTTTTATAAGAAAAAAAAAACTTCATCTTAAAAAAAATATTAAAAAATATTCTTTATCAATGAGACCTATTTTTTTACAAATGAATTACATGAGACTTGTCGATTTGGAGCTTATACCTACTATTACTCTAAACATATTAAGGCTTCATTTTATTATATAGATAAAATGAGATGAAAGTTAAATATAAAATTATAAAAATATTATATAAGTTTGACCGAAGATATTTTTATAAAATTAAATTTATTTTTAATCAAATTATATGATTACGTTGATTGATTGAATTTATTTATTTTTAGATTATGCAAAAATGTCATGTTCTAAAATTTTTAATGTAGATTCAAATAGCAAAAGGAAAAAAATATCATTACCCTTAGTAGAGTAATACTTTCTTGTCTTATTTTCATTCTATTATATAAAATATTATATTTTTATCATCTTTAAATTATTTTTATTTAAAAAATTTTATTTAAAAAAACCTAAGATTAAAAGTTGATGGCTAAAACCATTAAAAAACCAGAGACTTGGAATTTTCAACATCTAATTGCCCGCACTCCAAGGTGATTGATGTTACTGATAAAAACTCGATCAAGTGAGGGAGGAACTTGAAAAATAGAGAAAAAGAAGAGAATACTGAATTGTATTAATGAAAAGAAGTACATTACAAGTTTGATATGGTACTCTATTTATAGCAAAATAACAGATTTAACTAACTATATTGTATTGACTATTTTAGCATTTTCTACTTTGGATTTTAACTCCATATTATCAATATGTGATGCAATACTCCAACACCCCCCCTCAAGATGAACATGAATGTTAATAATGTTCATCTTGCGAAGAGTATGGTGAAAAGGCAATGATCCAAGTGGCTTTGTGAAAATGTCTGCCAATTGTAGCCGAGAGGGAATATAGAACAACTTGATGAGCTTTTCCTGCAGCTTCTCTTGAACTAAATGGCAATCAATTTGTATGTGTTTGGTTCTTTCACGTTGTACTGGGTTTGTGGCATTGGACATAGCAGATTTGCTGTCTGTATATAAGAGGGTTGGTTGAGAGTGGTCAATCTGTAAGTCTTGTAGTGCATGGAGTAACCACTGTATTTCACAAGTTGTAGTTGCAAGACCCCTGTACTTAGCTTCAGCAGAGGATCAACTAATAGTGGCTTGCTTTTTAGACTTCCATGAGATCAAAGAGTTTTTCAAGAACACTGCAAAACCTGTTATGCTTTTCCTAGTATCAATGTAGCCTGCCCAGTCACTGTCTGAGAAGGCTTTCAACTGAAGTTCTGAAGATGAAGAGAAGAGTAAACCCTATCCAGGTGTGGCCTTTAAGTATCTAAGTACCCTTATTGCTGCTTTGTGATGATTGACTGTCGGTTTAGCTAGAAATTGGCTCAAAACTTGGACAGAATATGCAATATCTAGTCTGGTAATTGTTAAGTATAACAATCTGCCAACCAGTTTTCTATAAGATGATGGATCTTCATATGGTTCTGAATCATCAATAGGCAGTTTGAGATTGGATTCCATAGGAAATGCTGCAAGTTTAGAACCAATGAGGCTAGTATCTTGTAGAATGTCCAGTGTATATTTTTGTTGGCAAAGAGAGATATTAGTGTGAGATCTTGCTACCTCTAGTCCAAGAAAATATTTTAATGGCCCCAAGTCTTTGATTGTAAACTGTTCATCCAGAAATTTCTTCAATAGTTCAATATCTTGTAAACTATCACTGGCTAACAATACATCATCAACATATACTATCAATGCCATAAATGATGTTGTTGACTTTTTGATGAATAATGAACAATCAGATTTACCTTGAGAGAAGCCATAGCTGATGAGAGAGTTAGACAGTTTTTCAAACCACTATCTAGAGGCCTGTTTAAGACCATAAAGACTTTTTAAAAGTTTACAAACTTTGTTGTTCTGATTTGGCAGACTAGGAGGCAAATCCATATAGACCTCTTGACCGGTGCAAAACTGCAAGTGCACAGTATCGTAGTTTTATAGTAAAGTAATAAGAAGAGTATCGTCCTTAGGGATTAGTACCTTACGTTTGCCAAATACCAAAATTATACTAAACTTGATTTTATCTAGAGGAATCACTAAAATTTTTGTAGTTGCAATCTAAACTAGATCAACTCAAAGAAAAATCTACAAAGCAAATAACACTGACGTTCGAAGATCAAATTAATGGGAAGAAAACTTCTAAGAAATCGATTTCACCTACTTCTTCACTATGCTTTTCTCATCCAGCTAATTTAATTTAAATCTCTTTTGTCTATTAGCAAATCTCTAATTCATCCAAAAGCCTCTTTCGATAGTCAATTGGAATTGATTCTTGGTTATCAATTCACACAAGAATATGCAAATTCAATAATCAAGAACGCAATAAGACCAATGATTTAATTACTACATAGGTTCATACAAGTCTTTCGATCTCTATACTTACCTATGCTGAAATATCCAAGATCTACCCTATGATTCCCTCTTTCGATAGCAAATCACAAGATTACTTATCATCTAATCAATGGCCAGTTAATTAGAAGCAATAAATTCAGAATAAATCAGATAAACAAAGAGAGAATTACATTAAATTAGCATAGACAATCAAGCATAGTTCGAAAATAGGTTACATCGTTTTCCTAGAATGAAGAAAATTTAGCTCATGCTAGAAATGGAATTCAACATAAACGAATTCACCATAATTGTTCTGAGAAGATGGGAAGAAAATAAACACTGAAAAATCCTCCTTGCAGCCTCAACTCGTCGTCAAAAGCTCAAGGGAACGATTCAACGCTTTTCTCTCGTTTGTGCTCTTGTATGATTCCAATGTACGTGCAATAATTGGAATTCCCTCTCCAAAAATAGATGATTTGAATCCCTCTAGCTATGTTTTTCTCTCCCAAGAAGTGTTCTCCAGTCAAAACTCGCGGCCCTAGAGTGAAAAATTGCTTTTATATGGTGTCACGACGGAAAACCTAAAATCTGTCAAAATACAATGTTCGCTCGAGCGGGGTGTCGAGCGCGCGTCGAGCGTTCGACTCTGCCTAATTTTGCTCGAGCGTCCTATCGAGCGCACATCGAGCGTTCGACTCTGCCTGATTTCGCTCGAGCGGCCAATGTCTCCGCTCGAGCGATCTTTGTTTTTCAGCAACCCGCTCGAGCTCCCTGTCGAGCGGCAGTCGAGCGTTTGAATCTGCCTGAATTCGCTCGAGCGGCCAAAAGCCTCCGCTCGAGCGAACTTGTAAAATCTGCAATATGAAATTTTTGCAAGTCATCAAATACCCCCAAACTTAAAACTTTGTTTGTCCTCAAACAAAAAGAAAAACAAATGATAGTTTAGGCAATATCGACTCGACCCGAAAGAGAAGTATCATCACTCACCAAGCTTTTATGAATTTAGGTTTCATCTCTAGTATCTTACTCTTTTAACATCAAAGATGGCAGGAAAATCAATAAAAAATTTTGCAATTTGTCAAGCAAGAGTTAGGCGTTTACTTCAACCTAAAGCTAAGACCTTGAGTGTGTGTGTGATATAGTCAATTTAACCTCAAACCACCTGCAAACTCAGATAAAAGTAGAATAACCAAAATCAAAAGAATTCTCTTAAAACTTAACCCCATAAGTCCAATTTTCAAAAATCCTCTCCACTAATGTAGTCAACCAAAATCAGAGATCAAAAGGTCTTTAATAAGGTTGTAATGATAGGCCACAGGGTGATGGTTAAGAAAGAACTGGATATGGAAAATTAAATCAAACAGGGAAAATACTTAGTGAAAAGAACATTAAAAGAGAAACTCACATGATTCAAATCATAGCTCTTTCTTGGCAATATGCTCATACTTGTGGCATTATTATTGTTGTAATCACTGATGTAATACCAACACTTCCCTTAACAAAATCTGAGGTAATTCACACTCCGCTTAGCGACTTCTTTTTCTTTTTCTTTCTCTTTTCTTCTTCTTCTTCTACTTTTTTTTTTTTTCAGTCACTTCCTTTCTTCTTCTTTTTCTTCTTCTTTTTTTTTTTCAATCAAAGCAAAGATAATACGGTTCATCATGAAACCAATTTTTCTCTTTTAAATCTAACTCTCCACCAAAGTATTTTCTCAAACCATCAAAGGTAGATTCATTGTTTTTCAGGCTTAGAGCTGGCATGGTTTATGTAGTTCAAAGAATAAATAAAGGCTCATGAAGGCTCAAGGGGGTTGACTATGGAAACACACCATGTAATGATGGCATGACATTTAGGACGGCTGGGAAAGCTTTTTGGTTATGCCAAAGAAATGCCTAGATCATTTCTCTGATATTTGGTCTCAACTAGGATTTCGCCTCAAGGACCCATCAACGGATTCTAGAGCAAAGCAAAATCGAACCTCCCTCTTTCAATTAATTCAACTTCTTCTCTTCATAAGCAAAATGGAATAAGAGAAAAACGACTATGTGCTCAATTGTGTTCAAGGTCAAAGATTTAAACCAAAGTACCCACAAAATTTCACTTGACATAAAAGAAATTTTTGAAAATTTTAGTCAAAACCATCTTCAATCACAAATTTCAGAGTCATAGAAAATTCAATCTTACTCCAATGCATGCTTGGTAAGAGAATCAAACAACCCATCAACAACCCAAGACTTAGAAAACAAGAGGATCAAATGATTATAGGAGTTTACACCCCCAAACTTAAACTAAAAAATGTCCTCATTGTGATGCAAAAGTAAAAAGGATTGAAGAAATAAAGGAACTTCCCTGGTTTCATGGTGAACCTTCCGAGGTTTTAAAATTTTCCAGCTCTTTATTCATGCTAAATAACCCTGCATCAAAAACCAATTTATTAAAACTAAATAAATAAAGATAGGAAAATAAATGAAAGAAAGATCTATGGGTTGCCTCCCATAAACGCTTGTTTTAAAGTCTACAGCCAGACTTTTCAATGATCATCAATTAGGATCTCCAAGAGGAATAAATGCAAAGTTCCTCTCCATTTGCTCTCCATAGTAGTGCTTCAATCTCTGACCATTAATTCTGAAAATATTCCTTGTCTTGTCCTTCAAATCTACTGCTTCAAAAGAGAAAACTTCATGAATTGTATAAGGACCCGTCCATCTTGATTTCAACTTTCTTGGAAAGAGTTTGAGTCATGAATTGAAGAGTAAAACTTGTTGTCCTGGAGCAAACTCTCGCCTGAGAATTTGTTTGTCATGCCACTTCTTCGTCTTTTCTTTATAGATCTTTGCATTTTCATATGCATCATTCCAGAACTCTTCCATCTCATTCAATTGAAGAAGTCGCTTTTCACCTGCTGCCTTCAAATCAAAATTAAACTTTTTTACAGCCCAATAAGTTCTATGCTCCAACTCTACAGGAAGATGACATGCCTTTCCAAACACTAATCGGTATGGAGACATCCCGATAGGTGTTTTAAAGGCTGTACGGTATGCCCACAAAGCATCATCAAGTTTCTTCGCCCAATCCTTTCTATTGATTTTGACCGTCTTCTCAAGGATGTTCTTGATCTCTCTATTTGAAATTTCAGCTTGACCATTAGTTTGAGGGTGGTAAGCAAGTGCTATCTTGTGCTTCACACCATATTTAGACAGAAGATTCTCAAACAACTTGTTGCAAAAGTGAGTCCCTTCATCACTAATAATAGCTCGTGGAGTGCCAAATCTTGTGAATATGTTCTTGTACAGAAATTTGAGCACTACCTTTGCATCATTTGTTATTGTAGCAATTGCTTCCACCCATTTTGACACATAGTCAACTACTAATAAGATATAAGCAAAACTAAAAGAATGAGAAAAAGGCCCCATAAAATCTATTCCCCAAACATCAAACAACTCAACTTCTAAGATACCTTTCAATGGTAACTCATGACGCCTTGAAATATTTCCCATACGTTGGCACTGGTCACAAGTTTTCACCAAAGTGTAAGTATCACGAAAAATAGAAGGCCAATAGAACCCACTTTGAAGTACCTTAGCTGCTGTATGGGTGGCTCCAAAGTGTCCTCCATATGATGATGAATGGCAATGATGGAGGATGTCTTGCATCTCTTCTTCCGGCACACATCTTCTAATGATTTGATCAGGGCATCTTTTGAACAACAAAGGCTCATCCCAAAGATAATGATTCACATCATGCAAAAATTTCTTACGTTGATGGTAAGTAAGATCAGGTGGTAGAACTTTACAAGCTAGATAATTAACAATATCAGCATACCACGGAAGCTT